>NW_028290819.1:0-71844 GCF_964205215.1 Stylophora pistillata | reverse complement strand
CCTAGTGCAGGATTCAAAGTTGCACTGGTCCTTGATTTCTGTCGAAATGTTTAAGCGCCTATTATAGTGGGGCTTGTGTTTTGCTCGGGTGTTAGAGGAAACTAAGCACGAAGATGTACTCCCTGTGTTCAAACTGCACGCAGAGCTAAATCAAAAATTGTGTTGCCTCCCCTGACCAAGAGAGAATTTCTCCCTACAATATCGATACGTTATCAAGGGGACAAGTGATGAGAATAACGAAAGGTATTAGTTTAGGGGATTGCTAGTCGCTTCCAGCTCCAAATTCTCGGAACTGACATGGCGAGAATTGTATGGCAGACAGTAATCGTAGTCAGGTTGAGGACACGGACACTCTCACGGCAACTCCACCGATGAGAACCTGACTTGAAATTTCAGTCTAAGTAGGTTGTCGTGTGAGGGGGGCTTCAAATGCAACTCTCGGCCCGACGGGTTCTAAATGACAAGCAAAACTCGCCTGCGAGAACGGGAGACGAGGAAAAGGTGCTGATGATGCGCTCTTGACCCCGAAACTCCCAAGATGTGATTGTCAAGTGTCCCCTCTAGCCGCTAGACATTTCCTTGTAGACAGGTTATGGGAATTGGGTGCCCGATCGAGGCGACATCATCTACCTGACGAGTTTGAGTATTCTCATTAGCTGTTTGTTGGATCGTGCATGAATATTATAGGGAGAAGTAACAGTTCAATCACTTCTGGCAGTTTAATTAGAGAGGAGGTTGAGATATGCTTAGCCTCCAAGTTCCGTGTCGATAGGAGATGTATGGTTCGATTACTTTTTAATTTTAATTTTTATTTTTCGGCTGTCCTCCCTCGCGTGGGTTCGGGTAGATTCTTGGGAAATGTGCGCTTGCCCAAAGTCCATCATCTCTCCACTACGAGAGTCCAGCCATGGAAATCCTCCAAATATGGTCAACCATTGTTCTGGCGCAGAATTCTGCGCCAGAACAATGGGACGATAGCTGGACCAGAGAACTGGACCGAGAAAATGGCGGCCAACCAGCCAGGAACGTTTCACTTCTGGCCGAGAATAGCTTTTTTTATTTCTTAACCAGTATGCGACTCCAACTGCAAAGTCGGACGGACATTCCGAGGAATTTCTGGACTCACTGGAGTACTTGTGGATGAAACGAGGTGTTTCAAGAAAAGCTTGAAAGGTAAGTAACTGCTGTTTCATTTTTGTGCCTGCAAGGCTCTCTGTTTGGTAGCATTTCCAGCATGGACGTGGTAGTGAGTTTTGTAGGTACTGCAAAGGCAACAGAGTTGACCAGTTAAGGGATTTTCGAATGCCCTATGCAGTTTGTGAAACGGAACGAAATGAAAATCTGTGATTTGCAAAAGAGAAATCTGCTAGAAAAAGAAAAAGAAAATCGTACACTAGCCTGAAGCTCAAGAAAAATCAAAGCGCTTGGGTCAGTTGCGACATTTTCAACGCGACGCGTAGAATTTTCTGTTCGAATCATTTTTTTGAACTTACATTTCTAAACCATTGCAAGGTTCTTCTGTATTTCTGCGTAGTAAAATTGTTATAAGAAAGAGCTGCATTTTGGAAGAAATGTATGTTATCTGCAAGATGACCTTTGTGTCGATAGGTCCATTGAATGGAATATTAAATTTACCATCATGATAGTTTGTTCGAGTTTTTGGAACATAAATAGTATTCCTAGTTGCACAGCGAGTTTTAACATTATGCTTATCTGAAGTTTTAATAAGGAACGAGTCATAAAGCTTTGTTAATTTGCCGATCAAGAATTGGTGCATGAGGTAAAGAGTTTGAAGTTTGATATGATCCTGAAGTTTTAGAGGTTTAAGTTGAAAAAACAAAGTACTTCTACGAGTATAAAAATCAGAGTAGGTAATCAGACGAACCATTTTCTTTGGTATTCTCTGGACTGGTTTCATATTAGGGTCATAGGTGTTACCCCAGACTATACAACAGTATGAAAAGAAAAAAGGAAGAATGATGGCATGGTGTAATCGAACTAAAGTTAATCTTTGACATGCAGATAATGCCCAATGTTGTAAAGAACAATGCGTCGTAGATAATTTTGTCCAAAGTTGTTAAAATGTTCTTTCTAACTAAGACAGCTGATAGCCTATGAGAATTTCCAAGTACTGAACACTTTTATGCTCATTAATTGCTTTGCCATCTATTTCAATTTTCATAGAGTAATTCAATTTTTTCTGGTAAGGATGGAATATTACAAAATGTGTGTGTGTGTGTGTTTTTTTTTCTATCAATATTAAGAGACAGTTTGTTTAAGCACAAAGCCATGTATTAATTTCACCGAGTTGCTTAATGACCGTTTCCTCAAGATGCTGTAAATCTTTATCAGAATAAAACAGATTTGAGTCATCTGCGAACAGATGAAAATCACAAGTGGATGAAGAATTTACGAAATCACCGATATACATATCTACTCATTGGTATACTCCAATTATTGTATTTGGGTTTTGTGGGACTGAATTTTCAATAAAAAAAAAAAGCACAGAAAAATTCATTTGAGGCAGGTGAATGTGGGGTTACAAAATTCATGGAAGAATCTAGGGAAAATAAGAAAGGTGCATAACAAGATAAGGACACAATTAACAATATTCCAATGAATCGCATGTTGGGTAGTACTCTGAAGTAACGTTACACTAAGACTGCTAATAATTTTTAACCCAATAAGATTCACAATTTGACCTGGATGTTTTGTTCTGACAGAAAGTTCAATTAAGAGACGACAAGTGTCACCAAGATAGGTTTCAGGAAAAGTCATCGGAGACGTGACTTAAACAATGTACGGGCAGGCGCATGGTGGTATATCCTATAATTTAAAGTAGCAGAATCTGTCAAATTTTCTCATTATGGATGTTGTTGTTTCATGCCAGTGTGTTTCCCAAATTCAAGCTACGTGGAGACATGAAATGAGAAGGTCAACTCCACGCCATCCTGCGAATGGTCGACGTGACGTGCGATCAAAATTCGTGCCTCTGCCGAAATCTTACTCGGCAATGAAATTTTGTCAGTGTCTGTCAATGTACCTAAAAACAATTGAAGCGTCTGTTTATTTTGGTCAGCTACTATGTGTATCAATCAGCACAACCTACTTTAATTTGTGTAAATCTGATTGGTTTCTAGTCTGATCTATTGTTGCTGAGCCTACAAGTGGTTTACATTTGGACTTGATAGAGTAAAGGCTTTTGCACTAGGGATGCATGAAAAAGACACCCGGCTGTCTTCCGCCGGTCAAGAGTGTAATTTTTCACGTATGTGCGCGTTGTAGTCTGCCCAGTAAGGGCCTGGTACACATGTATTGTTGCAAGGTATTTTTATCAGTTACATGTATTGTCTTTCGTGTTTTATCCATCGCTCCTTTTAATTTGTCCGTGACCTTGAGTACGGCTCGTCGGGTAGGGCGGTTCTATCGGAAGCCAAATTGATATTCGCGTAGAATTTCCTTTTTTTTCTTTTTTTCTAGGAAGGAATAGAGTTGGTCATGTTCCAAGCTCCAGAGAATACCGATTTCAACCTTCTGTCGTGTGTAAATTTTTAGGACACCTACACTATAACATCAGAAAATAGTAGTGGAGTTACACTGCTTAAAGGCCTTTTTCAAAACTGATGTTTTCAAGTTTTCTCTCCTCAATCATATTGTAGGCCGAGCTGTGGAATTGCCTACCACTAGATGTCAGAACAATTGAACATTTCTCATCATTTAAAAACAGCATTAACAAGTTTTCTCTTAATTAACTTGACGTAAACAAGGATAGATTTTTGTAGTTGATCAATGTATCTTTGGTCAATTCTACGTTGCGGACGTGACATTTAGAGGCGAAATTTGAGTATTAAATGTCTCCTAAAGCCAGATCCGAACTATTTGAATTGTAATGAGTCGTGTCATAAAATTACCCCTGAAGTACCTTTTTATTTTGCCAATGTTCAGGAAAGAGCTTTTCATTCACCACTAATAATGTTCAGAGTAATGCCACTGAAGTAAAAATGCTGTTTTTATTGCTTTTATCTGTAAATTGGGAAATAAATAACAAATAACATATAAAAACTCTGACGATCTAGCCCATTTTGGGCATCAAAGGCCATTTATACTTTAGAAAATTGTAAAAAAATTGATAGCCTTACATATATCATAATATGTCTATAACTATCATTTGTGTCACTAAATATCTACGTATCTTCTCATGTTTGAAAAGTTTATGAGGTTTTCTGGGTTTTTACAAATGTGTCAAGCTGGGGTATCAAAATTACCATAATACTCAACCATAAGAGCAGCATAAATAAGACCTGAAACAGTTGACAACCTAGACAGAAATTAGATAAATGTTGCTCTGAATCATACCCTGGAGGTCGTGTCCGCAACACCTTTTGTGTCTTTGTGTCTTTTATGTCTTTGTCTTTTGTCTGAGGCATCAAATGTTTGAGAATTTTTTTTTTTTGCCATTGAAAGGCCCATCCTAGTGAGTAGTTAAGATCTCAAAGTCTGATTCATAGCAATCAATTTCTTTGAGATATGGCAATTTAGATATTGGTATGTAAAATGGCTTATTCGGTTAATAAAAAACCCTAAAAAACAATGGCGTCACACACCCTGGGCGTGACCAATACTGCCAGTGTAGATTTGGATTCTTATAGAACTATGTATAAGCTTTCATTAGAAATAAGTTTGGCTCTCATATTTTGAATTGGAAAATCTGTCAAATTCTCATGTCTCATATGGAATAGCCCCCTTATGTTTTTTTTTTTCTTTTCTTTTTTCTTTAACCGAGGCAGTGTATTTTAACAAGGAATCATCCTGTCCGCTTTGAACTGGCCTAATCATGGAGAGGTTGCGATTTTTCCTTCTTTTCATTTATCTTAATTGTTCATTTGTCTACAACTTCACTAGGGAGATCTCCTTAAATTGATTCTCCTTACTGTCTGCCATAGAGTTCTCATGATGTCGGTTTGGAGAATTTTGTATTGCATCAACCTGAAACCCCCTGATTGATGATTTCATCTATTCTCAGTACTTCTCTGCTAGCTATTGTAAGGAGAAATTCTGTCTTGGTCACTTACGGGAGTCAAAGGACAAAAATCCAGCCAGGAGAAGATTTCCTGTATTTAAGGGGGGTTGCCCACATGATTCCCTAGGGAGCTGGCAAGTGTAGGGCTTACACGTTGAAAATATTGATGAAGCCAGCAGCAATATCCAAAGTTTTTCGTATGGAATTGATTGTCGGGCCGGATTACCCTTTAGTGCTGGGATGAACGAGTGTTGCGATCGATTTCCACATTGATCTCATGTTGACCTATGATTTTCTTGTCCTCTTTACACAGTACACGGTGGAGCATTTGTCGACGGAATGAGGTGGTTGCAAAGCTTGAAAGGTAGTGCGGAGCCAAGAATAGTATTTTTTTGAGGGAGCAAGAGGAACTAATGACAGTTGTATATATGTATGTGTGTGTGTGCGTGCGTGCGTGCGCGCGTAGTAATTTTAGATATGTTTGTACTTATATTTATAAATTTGGCTGTATTTTACTCGGATATACTAGCTCTCTCGAGCTACACTAAATCCAAGTTTAAATAAAGTGATACGTATGCATGCATGCATGTATGTGTGGAAGTTTCAGTGTGAGAATTGTCGTTTCGCCGTTGCTGTTTCCTCAGTTACGAGCAGCCCTGATTCAAATTTGCATGGGCCCCTGACCTTCTTTGCAGGTCCGCGGTGAATGCGTGCGGGAACCATGGCAAATGTGCGTCTGTCGTCTGATCTGGACCCGCTGGTTTGAAAGGCATTTAGCCCTAGTGCAGGATTCAAAGTTGCACTGGTCCTTGATCTCTGTCGAAATGTTTAAGCGCCTATTATAGTGGGGCTTGTGTTCTGCTCGGGTGTTAGAGGAAACTAAGCACGAAGATGTACTCGCTGTGTTCAAACTGCACGCAGAGCTAAATCAAAAATTGTGTTGCCTCCCCTGACCAAGAGAGAATTTCTCCCTACGATATCGATACATTATCAAGGGGACAAGTGATGAGAATAAAGGAAGGTATTAGTTTAGGGGATTGCTAGTCGCTTCCAGCTCCAAATTCTCGGAACTGACATGGTGAGAATTGTATGGCAGACAGTAATCGTAGTCAGGTTGAGGACACGGACACTCTCACGGCAACTCCACCGATGAGAACCTGGCTTGAAATTTCAGTCTAAGTAGGTTGTCGTGTGAGGGGGGCTTCAAATGCAACTCTCGGCCCGACCGGTTCTAAATGACAAGCAAAACTCGCCTGCGAGAACGGGAGACGAGGAAAAGGTGCTGATGACGCGCTCTTGACCCCGAAACTCCCAAGATGTGATTGTCAAGTGTCCCCTCTAGCTGCCAGACATTTCCTTGTAGACAGGTTATGGGAATTGGGTGCGCGATCGAGGGGACATCATCTACCTGACGAGTTTGAGTATTCTCATTAGCTGTTTGTTGGATCGTGCATGAATATTATAGGGAGAAGTAACAGTTCAATCACTTCTGGCAGTTTAATTAGAGAGGAGGTTGAGATATGCTTGGCCTCCAAGTTCCGTGTCGATAGAGGATGTATGGTTCGATTACTTTTTAATTTTTATTTTTATTTTTCGGCTGTCCTCCCTCGCGTGGGTTCGGGTAGATTCTTGGGAAATGTGCGCTTGCCCAAAGTCCATCATCTCTCCACTACGAGAGTCCAGCCATGGAAATCCTCCAAATATGGTCAACCATTGTTCTGGCGCAGAATTCTGCGCCAGAACAATGGGACGATAGCTAGACTAGAGAACTGGACCGAGAAAATGGCGGCCAACCAGCCAGGAACCTTTCATTTTTCGCTGAGAATAGCTTTTTTTATTTCTTAACCAGTATGCGACTCCAACTTCAAAGTCGGACGGGCATTCCGAGGAATTTCTGGACATTGTTGTACTTGTGGATGAAACGAGGTGTTTCAAGAAAAGCTTGAAAGGTGAGTAACTGCTGGTTCATTGTTGGGCCGGCAAGGCTTTTTGGTAGCATGTCCAGCATGGACATGGTAATGATTTTTGTAGGTACGGCAAAGCCGACAGAGTAGACCAGTTAAGGGATTTTTTCGAATGCCCTATGAAGCAATCTTTTTCTTTTTTTTTTTTTTTTTTTTTTCCTCGATGTTCAAGAGTGTTTTGCAAGTTTTCCACCTCGAGACAGGGGCACTGGTTTTTAAATCCTTGCAAATGACTTTGAGGGTAGTGATGATCGATGGTGATGATCTCAGCAATGGCCCCAACAAGTTTAATAATAGTGATGCAAAAAGCGAGGGGGAAAAAAAAGACAAAACAAAAACAAAACAAAACAAAACAGTCCTTGGACTTTGGAAAGTGCCCACGATACAGACCAGTACTAATGAGAGCACTATTTGCCACAAAAACACAAACTCGTTTTATTGCCTTTCCACTTACGAGTTATTGTACAGCTGCCACGAAATCTAGAACTTGTTGAGTTAGAAGTCTTTGCCTGACAAAATCACTACCCAAATGTCAACAGTCGATAAAAGAGAGCCAAATTCCTTTTTGCTACCTCTAAGGCCTCTTTTTCCAATTTCTGTCGGTGTGGGAAGAATATTTTCCTCTAATATCAAACATTGCAACTACAGTAAAAACCCGCGTGTAAGAATGTCTGGCAAGACAGGTTCTTAAAATGTCTTCAATGAAAATGCCATTAAATAGTTATAGTGTACAAAATCAAAATCTAGAACCTGTTGAGTTAGAAGTCTTAAAATATCTTAAATGAAAGTGCCATTAAATAATTATACAGTACAAAATCGAAATCTAGAACTTGTTGAGTTAGAAGTCTTTGCCTGACAAAAACCCTACCCAAATGTCAACAGTTGATAGAAGAGAGCCAATTTCCTTTTTGCTTCTTCTAAGACCTCTTCTTCCAATTTCTGTCGGTGTCGGAAGAATATTTTCCTCTAATTTCAAACATTGCAACTACAGTAGAAACCCGCGTGTAAGAATGTCTGGCAAAACAGGTTCTTAAAATATCGTCAATGAAAATGCCATTAAATAATGATACTGTACCATACAATGTGTACTGAACAATGTACTTAATTGTACAGTTTAGAAGTTTACAGCCAGGAGGGCATTTTTTTTTTTTTCTTTTTTTAAACTTGCTTTGATACATGACTGGGAGCCATGAATACAGTGGGAGAACTGTATTGTTTTTTTACACATGTTTTACAGAAGTATCAGATGTATAGAAAACATTTGTTTTATGGTTAGAGACATATTTTGCTACGACATTGTTGAATCGTTATTCAGAATGACTCTTCTTATAAGAGCCATGCGGGTTTTGCTGAATAAACAGGTTCTGACATTTTTGGGTATCGACATCCAAAATTTCTGCCAAAAAAGGCTCTTAATTACTAGGTTCTTACACGCGGGTTTTAGCTGTATTCCAAAAACACTTGAACTTCAATTGCAGTTTTTTGTTTTGTTTTTTTTTTCTTTCCTTCTTTCTCTTTTTGTGTGTCTGGTTTTTGTTTGTTTTCAGAACCTTGTGAATTTCGAATCGGCTTTTTTTTTTTTCTTTTCTTTTTCCTTTTTTTTTTTTTAAAACCTGAAACGTTTGCACTTGCGAGAGTCATTGCCCGGCAAAAACGCGACTCGAATGTCGGCACTTGACGAGCAAAAGACACAGCAGAAACATTCTTGTTTACAGCCTAGCCGCCAAGCGGTCTACAGTTCGCTCCTGTCGGTGTTCGAACACAGTGTCTTTTTTTACTCTCCGATCGAACCCTTTACACCCTGACGACGACGGTATCCGAATCTCTCTATACGTTTCTTTTGGCACCGGCAAGGAGAATCGGTTTCCCTAGCAGAGTTAGTTTTCAGGGTTGGCAATCGTTTCCTACCTTCTCGTGATGTTCTCGAATGACTCGGCTCTACCACCGTGGGGAGAAATCGGATGCTCGTCGCTCTCGGGGTTGGAAAGGGTTCGAATGTGCGCGGTCTGCTGAGGTCGGCTCTCAGGTGGCAGTCTGCTCAGAAAAGCAGCCAGCGAAGACCTGGGCGAGAATTCTCTGTTGCTCCTCGGGGTCGTCCGGCTGCAAATACCACAACCATCTCTGGTCCTCGCCACGAACACATCTTCGAAGGAGAAAGACCAGGGCGGCCAGCTGGCTCTGGCGGTCCTCGTGGTGACCGATGGCCGTGCCCAGCTTGGACAGGTGACTCCAGACATCTCCCCAGCCTCTCTCGAGTTGCAAGTGCTTCAGCCGCGGACACAGCATGCAGAGGAAACCCGCGTTGGCCACGCTTCGAAGCTTGGTCGAGGAACAGCCAAGAAGCTCTCGCAATGCGTTGACAAGGGACGGCCTTCTCTCCTCGGGGGTTTGGCCAGAGTTCAGCAGACGTGCGATGGAGGGCGCAAGTTCCAGCATGGCAGCCAAGCGCTGGTTGCGCTTCAGGCCGAGTCCCACTAGTGTGGGTCGGTCCAATTTGTTCATGAACTGGCACACGAGGCAGTCCTGGTTTAAGCACTGTTCCGCGACTCGCTCGACGTCCCCGCCTTCCTCGTCGCACAGACAGTACGGGCAGTTTTGATCTTCTTCGCCTTGCGAGGGGCGCACTGCCGGTTCTCCCAGGCACGTGCAGTTTCGTTTGGAAGTGGTCCACAACGAGCAGACTTTGGCTGCGACCGTCTGATCGCGTACCTCTCGGTAGCTCTCCTCTGCCGTACTCTGCCTCTCCTCCTTGGCGGCTCGTGCGACCTACGGCAGGAGAAAGAGAGAAACGAAATGAAAACATGGGTCCATCTAGTCTCCCAGTGACTCGGTCTAGCCACAAACCCCCTCTAGACCCAAGATCTCGCCCATAAATTCTCCTTACTCTCTGACGTACAGTTCCCCATCACAAATTTGGTGTCGTGTGTCATATCATGATTCCTTCAGTGACTCGTTTCTTTTATTCTCATTACAGCTTACCGGTGTGGGGTCACAGGGCTGGTTGGCTCTCAAGAACCGTTCAAGCCTGTCCAGGGATTCCTCACTGGGAAGGCGCGAAGCACGGATTCCTGGCAGGGCTAGCAGGGCTCGTCGAGGATCTCCTGCAGGGGGCGGCGGAGGGCTGGCCTCTCCTGGCTCTTGGCCGCTGACGCGCGAGGTGCTCGTCTCCTGGGGGAGCACGGTCCGCCGCCGAGCCGTCGGTCTCCTACTCTGTCGATAGCCGGAGCTGCCGCTCTGCGGGCCTTGCCGGCTCTGCCGGCCTCGCCGGCTCTGCCGCTGCGGCTCTGTTCCTGGCCCTGGCCCAGCCCCGACGCCGAGCTCTTCGATGACAGTGGTGGTAGACACAAAGCGCCGAAGCAGACTCTCCATGTGCTGCCTGACGGCGGTGTCGTGCCCCTCTGTACCCGGTCCGCCCGGCGGCAAGGTCTGCGATTCTCCAGCAGTGTCCCAGCCCACCGACAATTGGGACTCTGTGCCAGAACTGCTTCCTGCCTCGTCTTCCTCTGACGTTGGTGGAGACTGGAGCAGGAGTTGCTGCCAGCGATCTGTGGAGGTCCTCCTCAGGCCTTGTGCCTGCTCAGCCGTCAGTGCTGTTAGGGTCAAGAAGTCTATGCCGAATCGCGTCATCAGATCGACCAGGCGGGCCGGTTTGTCGCGTCTGCCAGCGTGTTTTATCGCACTGGTGCGAGCCAACATCAGTTCGGATGTGGTCAGCCCCAGCCCCTCGATCATCGTTCGCGAAGTGAAGGCAGCTATGTCTCCTGCAAGATTGAAGCAAGAAAAAGAATGAAAAATGAAAATCAAAGCAAGACGCAACGAGACGAGAGAGAGAGAGAGAGAGAGAGAGAGAGAGAGAGAGAGAGAGAGAAAAAAAAACAACAGAAAAAAAAAACAAAAACAAAAAACAGAAAAATCGAAAAAACCGCGGGAAAAACACACAGAAAAACGTAAAAACCACGGGAAAAGAAAAGAAAAACAAAAAAAGAAACCAGAAAAGAGAGACAGACGAACAAGCAAGAGGGCTTCTCTTTTTACAGGGGCCCTGTATAAGAAAACCATCAGAGATGGAGAGACTGATTGTGGACTGTTTTTGTTTGTCTCACCTGTAGACATGCTACGCACTGCCTGATTGGAGATGCGCGCTGCAACCACAACGTTTCCTGGCAGCAGACCCCCGTGAGAGTGGGCTATCAGCCGACGTGGGAAGCCGTGCGTGAATTGCGCGGAGATGTCGCTCCAGTGAGGGGCCCGGAGGTGCATGACGTTGCCGAAATCGTCCACGCGCAGATCTTCCAAATGACGGTCGAACCACTCGTTCCCCGTTCTCATTTTATCGCTCAGGGCATGGCCCGCCTGGTGGAACATGGTCTCTTTGGAGAGCTCGCCCCTCATCTCCTGGCTTCTGTCGGTGGAGCGCGGCTGTTGCTCGCACCATTCTTCTCGGCTGGCCACGTAGCGGGCGCAATAGTCCCGGCACTGGTCTAGGTCTCCGAATTGGACCTGTTCGTCAACATCCTCTGGGAAAAGCCCCCGTGGCAGCCTTAAGCTGTCGAAGAGGAACAGCTGGAAGTTGAATGCCGTGGGTTCTTCTGGAGATACGGCAAGACCAACTGGGAAGTACGGTCCGATCAGCCGGCTGGTAGACGGGCGTTCCTGCCTTGCTCTAATGCTGTTGTCGAGGGCCATGTGGGTGGCCGGTGAATCCCCCTCCACGATCGAACTGTCGTCAAGAAACTCTTGGCTGTGGGTGAGAATAAACAAAAAAGACATTGAAAAGACATCAGCGCTAGGGTACCCCGCTGGTGACTATTGTTAGTAGATTCTTAGTTGCTTGTCTCGTTTTTGTGTTTCCTTCGGGCTTTTTTAATACGCTGTCGGTCGTTCGCACGCGTAACGAGTCTCTCCTTGTTGAAAATCCATGAACCCTTCCGCTCCCACGATGTCTGTCTGCTCAACAATTCTCACGGCGTCGGCGCGGCCAGCAGAAAATGTCTACTCTTAGATCGATGTTAGAATGACGTGGCTGATCCACAGATTGTTATTAGGAACCGTCACTAGTACTGTTGTTGCTATCACCATCGTCACTGGAGTGAAAGGGTTCATTCTAACTCCAGAAACGCAGTGGGTTTCTGTGAGCGTCAAGTTTATCGAGCCAAGTTAGCCTTCAAATGCCTCGGACATCCCTCGCTAGCAACTAAACGACTGCCTGAATTAGCCCTTGGACTCTCCCAGAGGTGATTTGCATTGAACTTCTCCCTATAGTATCCCATACATTTATCCCGTTAACCCAGCTGGTGAGAATACTGCAATGAATTAAGGTTGGGTTCCCTTGATTGAGCGCCAAATTCTCGTCACCAATTGACAAGGAAATGTGTCGCAGCTAGAGGGGAGAATTAACAATCAGATCTGGAGAGTCCAAGGGTTGGGGTGCATTTCTGCGGTGACAGTTCATAAATAAAAGTTCTGACGTATCACAAACTGAAATACAGGGATGTGAATACTCTAACTTCTAGTGGCGAGTCAAACTGGTCGGCGACAGGACCGACTGACCCGGTGACTAAGGGGCCGACCATTTAACTTCTGAGCTGGGGGGAGATTTTTGAAAACAAATTTCCTGCAAGCGCTTGTTGGAATAAAGAAAAAAGACATTTCATGCAGCCCAAATGTAACAGAAAAAAATGTAGCCAAAAATCGGGAAAAAAACAAAACAAAAAAACGCTATCCTGCACAGCAGATTGCTTGAAAAAAAGGGGGAAAAAAAAAATTCTTGATGACCCCGCCCCCCTCAACAGTTAAATGGTCGGCCCCTAAAGGTGTCATGAACGAACAGGGCTGGGTTGTTCAAAGGCGGGTTACAATAACCAAGGATTAGTTTGAAATTTGATTTCAGATCTGAAAGCTTTCAAAAGAAAACTTCCGTTTAATTCCATTTGTCTACAGTTTGATAATTGAATGCTCTAATAAAATGGGAAAAATCAGCCCGAAACCACTTTTGAACAGAGAAATATAGAAACCCGGATTAAATTTTAAACCTGGGTTAGCACTAATCAGCCTTCGAACAACTGGGCCCAGTTCTTCACCAACGCGTCATTACCGCCAAATTCGCTCCACTGTTGTCGAATGGCGCTTTGTGTCGATGGAATTGCGCATTAAAAAAAATTATTTCAAATGGTAAAATGTACCTTGCTTCTCCCATGACATCATCATCTGGCCCCTCCTTGTCACTATCGCGCCGAGTCGCACGGCCGCTGCTGTAAGAGAAGACAGGAGTGCTGTTTGAGATCGACCTACATCATATTTTGATGTTCCACTCGTCTCCAGTGCCGAATTAAATTTGGTAAGCAAATCAAAGGAGTCGGTGCCGTGCCGGGAATCAAAAGCGAGAGCCATCGAGTCGTTGAAAAGAAAAACAACACAACAAAACAAAACAAAAATGTTTGAAAAATGAGATAAGAAAAAAAAAAAAAAGAAAAGGTGATTTGGAATTGAAATGCTTTTGATTTCAGTTTTTGCCCTTGCCTCCGCTTCTCCCTTGAGCACAAGTCATCCGAGAATTAAGTTAAGATCGGCACAAACACGCCAATTACCACGGATTAATACAGAACGTTTTAAGAATTGCCATTTGAATGGAATCAGGCTAAGTAACAATCTACATCCTATGTTTTCATTGATTTTATATCATTATTGTAAACGATCTTTACTCTCTGTAACGTTCGTCGTGTATTTTAACGAGCGAACTAAAGACACATCAACATCAACATTACCATTACAATTACAATGACAATTAATGGCACAAGAAGAAAATCGAGGCTGAATCCTAACCTTGTGGCCTCGGTAGCTTCTGTCTGCAGGAAATCGGCGCCGGAGTAGGTGGCTCTTTGGCTTCTTGGAGTCGCAGACGCACTTTCGCCCCTCGATGTCTTTGTCCGTTTGCTTCTTGGGGGCATGTGGAAATCTTCTTGCTCCCTTGGAGCGCACTTGGCAATATGAACTCTTGATCGCGCAGCTTATTGACCTCACTCGGAGCGTACGATCTCTCGTAGTCGAGAACACAATTATTTGCACTACGCGACAGTGAGCGTGCAAGGTATTTACAGTCCTTCACCTGTCGCGCATAACTGTATCGCGTGTCGAATGACAGGAAACGAGCTCAGATATGCGGAAGGAAGCAAATGCGCTCTTAGCTGGAAAGGAAACACGGTCTCAAAACAAAAGCAAACGCGCCATTGGCACCGGAAGACAGATTCTCCCCCGGTGTTTCTTCCAGTTTCGTTTGTGTTTTCTGCCTGCCTGCCTGCCTGCCTGCCTGCCTGCCTGCCTGCCTGCCTGCCTGTTTTGTTTGTCTGTTTGTTTGTTTGTTTGTTTGTTTTGTTGGTTTGTTTTTCTTTCTTTGAAACCCAGGTCTGTTCCCCTCTTTTAATTTCCTTTTAAACGCAGCTTCTTTGGTTGTGTTTACTTCACTTTTGAAACTCGATCCGATTAATTTTAAAACAGGAAGGCCAATATGCGCTCTTGGACAGGCAGGAAGTGAAAAGAAAAATAGCAGGATCTGCATTTCAAAATGAATCTGCCGTATTTACCTAGTTACAAATGTGTTCTTAGTAGCGTAGATGTAGATGTTACGCTCAACTCGAAGCGTCTGTCTAAAAATTGCTGCAGGACATAAACTTCCGCGTACAAACAATTAAACCACAAACAGGAAGCCAATACGGTCTTCAATAGGAAGTGAACGTGGCCGCTTGTTATTCATTCATTTTTTTGTTTGTTTTTTTTTTTTGTTCTCTTCAAAAGGCAACCTTTTCAAGGAGATTTAGGAGGTCAGAGGTCAGGTTTTCTCGTACATTCTCTGTCGAGTTTCGATGAATGTTGGACCTCACGGGATCAAGTTGAAACTTGGACACATCTCTCTGGTTATATTCGGGCTAAAGAAATCATTTCGGTAGTATATTACAAAGCTAAGATACTGCGGCATGTAGGAAAAATAAATTCCCATAGCTGCCTTTGAAGCTTTTTTCTTTTTTTTTTTTTTCCCTTCTCCTTCTTAATCTTCTTCTTCAAGTTCGACACTGGCAGAATTAGAATGCACGATTTCAACAAAAATGCGGGAAACTACATGTATAGTTGATGCTTAAGAATTCATATCTCTCGTTAGCAAGTCAAGGCTAGAGAAGTGATGTTGGTACAATTAAAAAGCTAAAAGAATTCTACCTGTAGAAAAAGGTTATTTGAAAAGGCTGCTTTGAAAGGATTCATTTGTTTTTAAGACATCCTTGAAGTTCATGAATGGCAACGCTATTTAATGGAAACGGCGCAGAAACGTCATTTATGCTCGATGCGAGAAAACTCACATCTCTCGTTATATCGAGGCTAGAGAAACGATTTCCATATCCTTACAAAGCTAAATTAGTGCTGCACTTAGGAAAAATACATTGCAACGCTCGCGTTGGATCAGTCACATCAAAAACGGGCCATTTCAAAGACCACGGGACATTTGCAGGCTAGAGTCGGGTCGGGGAGCGGGGAGGAGGTGGGGCGACTGGTAACCAGCCAGACCACCAACCCCTTCACGCTACATGAAGCTGATTGTTAAGTGGTGAGGTTCACCGTGCTTTGCTTGCTCTAAGAAATTTAATTTGCTTCGGGCCAAGGTTAGCGTTCTCTGTCTCCGCTCAAGCTCCCGCATCCAGAACGACCAGGGGGGACAAAACACGCACGCACGGTGGAGGAACTCCTCCAGGCCCTCGCGCGGTGGCTGACTTGGTGAGTGCCATTAGATTGCCACTGAAAGCCCCATTAGTGTGATTTAAAGAAAGCCTTGGGCCCCTCTCGCTATATGCGCATTCCATTCCATTCCATTCCATTCCATTCCATTCCATTCCGTCGTGTATGGAAAGCCATACTGGACAAAAGTGGGCGAGAATAGTTTTGTTGGCCGAGAAATCATTTTGTCACGCGATCAAGAAAAACATTTCAGTGCCCGGTGATCGACCCCATTTAATATGGCCTTTCATAATTATAGTACCTGTCCAATCGATCTACGCACTGCTCGCAAAGAGCAATAGATATAGCTTCCCCCGCGGATTCATGAAAACTACTTTTACAGCAACAAATTAAATACCAAACTGGAGAGCCAACTCGAGAGCCAGTTCAAATCCTGCAAGCCTAGTTACTCTTCATTCAAGGCTCACTGATTCAGAAATTCTCAAAATGCATTGACCAAATCGCTTTTGGCACAACCTCTACTCCAACCAATAAATGTATCGATGAATTGATATATTGTTAACGTTCACTTTATTAGCTGTCATCGTGATTGGTCTCCCCTAGACCTTTCATTTGCATAATTATTATTGATATCATTGTATTTATTCATACAGTCATTTCATGCTAATGTCTTTATTTATGCATTATCTGTATTTATAACCATTTTATATTAGGATATATTTTTAAATGTAAGTGTATTATAGTCTACTAAGTAGATAGCAGGTCCACATCAGCAACTGATGCCATCTACTCAACCTGCTTTAACAAATCAAGAATGTATGTCTGTGTGTAACCAATTTTTTATCATATTTCATTCTCATTGCATTGCTTGCTCACCAACTCCAAATCCTCTTCAGCCCTAATTGAAACCCACAACTCCATCAAAAAACTGCATGTCTTATGTGACCATGCCTAGCTGCTAAAGATACTCCTTGTTATACAGCTAGGCTATCCTTAAAAATTCATCCATAAACAGAGCAGTTCTTAACTCCATTCTGCTGCTGGCTAACCCATAGCCCAGAAACTATCACAAGGCTTCTCCGGTCAGTGGTCTTAGGCCACAAATAGTCTGCAAGTAGGTCTATTTCCACTGCAAATTCAACCTTTCATCTATAATTATCATCACAGTGACCCTCACTCCTCCTCCATAAATGCTAAAACCAAAGCAATCCTCTAATATTTTGGACGCGCGAGCACAAAGAGCGCCGCCCTGCGATACTCACAAACAGTCTCCGACCTGTCCTCGTGCCTTCTCAGGCGCGTCCTGCCCAAAACCCTCTGCCAACCCCTTACTCTTTCCATCTCTATATTCTTATAAGCAATTCCCACTCCCTAAGGCCTGGGACCAAAGCAATCCTCTAATATTTTGGACGCGCGAGCACAAAGAGCCCCTCCCTGCGATACTCACAAACAGTCTCCGACCTGTCCTCGTGCCTTCTCAGGCGCGTCCTGCCCAAAACCCTCTGCCAACCCCTTACTCTTTCCATCTCTATATTCTTATAAGCAATTCCCACTCCCTAAGGCCTGGGACCAAAGCAATCCTCTAATATTTTGGACGCGCGAGCACAAAGAGCCCCTCCCTGCGATACTCACAAACAGTCTCCGACCTGTCCTCGTGCCTTCTCAGGCGCGTCCTGCCCAAAACCCTCTGCCAACCCCTTACTCTTTCCATCTCTATATTCTTATAAGCAATTCCCACTCCCTAAGGCCTGGGACCAAAGCAATACTCTAATATTTTGGACGCGCGAGCACAAAGAGCCCCTCCCTGCGATACTCACAAACAGTCTCCGACCTGTCCTCGTGCCTTCTCAGGCGCGTCCTGCCCAAAACCCTCTGCCAACCCCTTACTCTTTCCATCTCTATATTCTTATAAGCAATTCCCACTCCCTAAGGCCTGGGACCAAAGCAATACTCTAATATTTTGGACGCGCGAGCACAAAGAGCCCCTCCCTGCGATACTCACAAACAGTCTCCGACCTGTCCTCGTGCCTTCTCAGGCGCGTCCTGCCCAAAACCCTCTGCCAACCCCTTACTCTTTCCATCTCTATATTCTTATAAGCAATTCCCACTCCCTAAGGCCTGGGACCAAAGCAATACTCTAATATTTTGGACGCGCGAGCACAAAGAGCCCCTCCCTGCGATACTCACAAACAGTCTCCGACCTGTCCTCGTGCCTTCTCAGGCGCGTCCTGCCCAAAACCTTCTGCAAACCCCTTACTCTTTCCATCTCTATATTCTTATAAGCAATTCCCACTCCCTAAGGCCTGGGACCAAAGCAATACTCTAATATTTTGGACGCGCGAGCACAAAGAGCCCCTCCCTGCGATACTCACAAACAGTCTCCGACCTGTCCTCGTGCCTTCTCAGGCGCGTCCTGCCCAAAACCCTCTGCCAACCCCTTACTCTTTCCATCTCTATATTCTTATAAGCAATTCCCACTCCCTAAGGCCTGGGACCAAAGCAATCCTCTAATATTTTGGACGCGCGAGCACAAAGAGCGCCGCCCTGCGATACTCACAAACAGTCTCCGACCTGTCCTCGTGCCTTCTCAGGCCCGTCCTGCCCAAAACCCTCTGCCAACCCCTTACTCTTTCCATCTCTATATTCTTATAAGCAATTCCCACTCCCTCAGGCCTGGGACCAAAGCAATCCTCTAATATTTTGGACGCGCGAGCACAAAGAGCCCATCCCTGCGATACTCACAAACAGTCTCCGACCTGTCCTCGTGCCTTCTCAGCCGCGTCCTGCTAAAAACCCTCTGCCAACCCCTTACTCTTTCCATCTCTATATTCTTATAAGCAATTCCCACTCCCTAAGGCCTGGGACCAAAGCAATACTCTAATATTTTGGACGCGCGAGCACAAAGAGCGCCGCCCTGCGATACTCACAAACAGTCTCCGACCTGTCCTCGTGCCTTCTCAGGCCCGTCCTGCCCAAAACCCTCTGCCAACCCCTTACTCTTTCCATCTCTATATTCTTATAAGCAATTCCCACTCCCTCAGGCCTGGGACCAAAGCAATCCTCTAATATTTTGGACGCGCGAGCACAAAGAGCCCATCCCTGCAATACTCACAAACAGTCTCCGACCTGTCCTCGTGCCTTCTCAGCCGCGTCCTGCCCAAAACCCTCTGCCAACCCCTACTCTTTCCATCTCTATATTCTTATAAGCAATTCCCACTCCCTCAGGCCTGGGACCAAAGCAATCCTCTAATATTTTGGACGCGCGAGCACAAAGAGCCCCTCCCTGGGATACCTACAGACAGTCTGCGGTATCTCCTGGCATCTCGCCAGATGAGTCCTGGCAAAAAACCTGTATCCTATTCTGTTCTGTCCTAACATACCAAACTGCTACTGTGTCACTGCCGAGATGCCCTTGGTGATTCTCCCTACTCTGTTTATTTTTCATGTAACAATGATTGTTTTTTTTTAATTATGTCAAAGGGTACAAATAAAGTTGTTGGTGCTTGATATTGTAAGGAGGATTTCTGCCTTGGTCGCCTCTGGGAGTTAGAGGGTTCACCATGTTATCACATTCTATATGACATGAATTATCTGGTACATCTTTCATCTTTCATCTTTTTTTGTTTACAGGACTTTATTTCAGAGGACCAGAATCAGAAGTTATTACAAGAGCATGAAGGTATGCATAATACTGAATTAGTGGAATTATATCTCTTGAGTTTTCCCAAAATTCCCAGTAATTCTTAAGCCTTTCACTGCCAAGATCTCATTAGTAATTCTTCTTTCTGTCTGCCATACAATCTTTTTCATGTAAGTTTGGAAAATTTGCTATTGGATCCACTAAAAATCCCCTTGACTTGCCTGCTTCAAATGGACTTGATATCATGAGCAGGAAATTCTGTCTTGGTCACTCATGGCAGTGAAATGGTTGATAAATTTCAGTTTGCGGGATCTACAAGAACACTGAAACAGTATACAGTAACATAAAAATATGCTGCTTGACAAATGACATTTGAATTGTAACACATCCAAAGAAGTTACAACCACATTAAATGAACTCAAAGCCTGACCCTGGAAGGAAAGGCTTAAATACCACTTGTATTATCTTACATCCATGATTAAATGACTCATTGATTGGTATTCATGGCAACACACATAATTCAAGCAAGTCATTGTATTTCATGGAAAAGCCAATTGACAGATTCTATTTACATTTGTGTCAAATCCATTTGGATGATTTATTTGGACTATTTTCAATGAGTGGCCATAATGGAGGATAATTGTTTTAAAGTTTTTTTTCTAGTCAGTCAAAACTATTTGACATGTAAAACTGAGTTGAGCATATAAATCAATTTCACTGACCACTTGAATTCTTACTTGGGGGTTAGTGATGCCTATATTTATTTCATACTAGTTGCCTCCAAGTTTTCCTAAGCTTCCCAGTCATTGTTAACACTTTCACCAAGATAGCATTAGCAGTTCTCCTTACTGTCTGCCATACAATTCTTCTCTAAGTTGGAGAATTTGGTATTGGATCAACTAAAAATTCTCTTGTGGATATTTTGTAAGGAAAGATTGAAATGACTTATGTGGAACCCGACCTTAATCACTCCATGCCTAAAACTATTTCCTTATTTTTTGGTACAGTGTGAACTCAGGATAATCCCCTAACAGATTTTTCCTTCATTCTCCGCCTCACATGTGTGCTTCATATGGAATTCATCCTGTGAGAAGAGAATTTCCTTGTCACTCATGGCTGTGAAAGGGTTAATTATCTCTCAATATTAACAGCTGCCAAGGCCGCCTGCTGTTTGCATTGCGTTGCCATTGGTTTTTTGTAATCGGATGCTTTGGCGTCTTGGCGTCTTGCTTCGCGTCAACAGATTTCGTGTGGCTTTCAGTTTTGTCCACTTTGCACTAAACCTTGCGTTCAAGCTTCACCGATAGGTAAGTACCTTTTTCTCATTTTGTGTAGGCAGTGTCAGATTTATAGTTAGGGGCGGAAGATTGCCGTGAAGATTATTTCGGCTAAGGCGGTGAACTGATTTATAATAACCTAACTGGAAACGTGCTTAACACTCGAGTGAACGCCCTCCGTTTAGCTTGAAGAGCCTCGAGAACAAACTCTTAGGCTTCAAAGGAGATCGAACGTTTGGAGCAGTTAATTTATTTATCACGAGTATATCTGCGTTACTTTTCTAATGTACATTTTGTCGTTGCATTTCTGTTGTCATGGGGCTGACTGTATAATCGCACCCTTGAGCCAGTGTTTAGGCCGTTTACTTTGAAGAGCCTCGAGGCTGTTCGTCAGCAAGTGAGAAACTATAACTTAGATTTAAAAGGACGTGGCATATAGGCGTACTTTTTTAGCACGTTGTTCTGCTTCATTTTTTTTTATCATTACATGTTGGCGTTGCATTTTTGTAAACATGGGGCTAGCTGGTGTAATCGGAGCCTTGAGCGTCCCTAACGCCACCGCGGTTTAGGCGTTTAGCTGGAAGAGCCGAGAAGCTGTTTGTCAATCGGCTCCTTTTCCTTGAGTGAGAAACTGCGGCACACTGCGTTGGTGGGGGGGTCGTGTGAGGCCGTTGCTATGAAATGAATGCTTTGCTTGGAACGGAGCCTCTAATTGATCTTTCGGGAAAAATAGGGTTTGGAAAAAGAGCGACAGAGTCTAGTTTGGAACCTTTCTCAAGATAATTTTGGCTGCAAATTGCGTAGGAGACGTTAAGTAACATGGTAACCACCATTTTGATGTCCAATTGAGTCATGCGCAAAATGAATAGCTCGTGGACTAGTGTTGATGAACCGAGGCAACCATTTGCGTTCAAAATGTCGGAAACTCAATTTGGCCTTCAAAGCTTTGACGCTTGTGAGTTGACGGGATCTCCTTCAGTTTAGTTTCGCCTTGAATACGGGGTTCAAGAGAGTTGACGAGGCATTTGAAGCCGTCCAAAGAAACTGTTTCCCTAGGTGTAATCGTCCTTTTCATTACACTACTTGACACATACCCTGTTAATGAATGTACTTTCCCACTTAGCTAAAGCACCGCACTGAAGTTCATTTACAAAATGGCAGAGGGTCTTCCAAAGTTCCAGGTTGTTGAGTACGACGCCACGTCAAGTTCAGAGGAACTGCCGTCAGGCAACGAGGCTGGGTGTTCCTATGTCATCTCCTCGCGCCACCTGAGCCCTCCGCGAGTTCCGCAGAGCTACAACAGCGACAAAGGAGGTGCTAACACCGCACTATATCAACGCGCAAGTAGTGGTAGCGACTGGAGGGACAGTTTCTCCTCTGAGAGCGACACCTCCCCTGAGTTGCCGCCGCCACCACCGCCGCCTAGTCTCAACCCGCCAAGACCACCACCAGAAAAGCGACGAAAACTGGTCAAAAAACGTCACCGCCGCTATAGAGGAGAGAGGCCCTCTCCTTCCCGTAAACTAGCAATGACAAATTATGCGGAAACTGCGGATCAGCCTGCGCCAGTCTGTCAGCAAGAAACACAGCCTCAACGCCCCCCTGATAGGGAAGTGGTCCCGGACGCTCTTGCATGCCAGCCCGGACCTCCGAGTACCGGAAGGTCGCGAAAATATGCAGTGGGCGAATCGGAAATGCCCAACGATCTAAAAGAGTTCCTGCGAAAGGTTGACCATTTTTTCACCCGCAAACACTCACTCGCGCGTCAAGGCATGTACGTGTCAGAAACAACAATGGTGAAAAGCCTTGAAAGGATCTACGGTGAGTTTTATAGTTCGTGAAAACAATACAAACAAACAAACAAGGCAAACAAACGGAGGCCTTTTATTGATGACGGCACTAACCCAAATTTCCCTTAAAATCTTCAGGCTTTCTGGGCTATTGCAAGAGCCGCGGGGAATATCTGTCGCGCAGACTCTTTGAAAAGCGCTCCTTGATCGAGTCATATTTGGACTATCTTAGGGTAGGTGTATGTAGGTGTATGATAAATACTTTGTAGACATAAAGAGCAGCAGAACACCAGGTGAGCTCTCGCACAACAGAAAGAAAAAAATTAGAGAGAGCAAGCACCTGGAAAACAAACTCAGAGCAGCGGTCTCAGCTGTTGCCTTTCCTTTTTCAACAGGATGAGAGAGGTCTTTCGCCAGCAACTATATCTAACCACGCTTCCTCGCTTCTGTACCCGCTGAAGTACATACACCGCCGACAGGCCCCAGATTTCAAAAACGTAGAACTCATTCAACAGCTGCGCAAGATGGCCACTCTTCTTCAGAGACAAGGAGAGCTCGAGCGGCCAAGAACGCAACAGGAACTGGTGGCCCTCAATCGTTGGATTTCATGGTAAGCAAGCGAGTGTCTTTTTTTTTTCTTTTTTTTTTTTTCCGTGTCTCGCCTGGGGTTGACATCTGTCCTTGTTTTTTTTGCTCGATAGGGAGGATGTTCTTAAGGCGCTCGCCCTTCAGCGCGAGAAACTCGAGGCTTGCCTGGTTAGGAAAGCAAAAGCACGCGAAGCCAGTGACTTGGTATTGTTATCGCTGTACGTCCACATTCCGCCAAGTCGTTGCCTAGAGATACGGACTCTGGAGGTAATGAAACAAGAAGAAATCACAGGCCTATTCCAGGCCGCAAGCTTCAGAGAGCGAAACATTCTCCTCTTGAACACAGACCGCTCAGCGACGCTGCATCTCCAACGCTACAAAACTTGGCGTCACCACGGGCACGAAGAAATTCCAATTCAGGTTAGTGGCGAGTTTCTTCTTTGATAACTTAAGTACCTTTTAAGAATCACGCGAGGCTGCCAAAGTCTTAATTGCCTAAGTTGTATCGACAGACAGACAGACAGACAGACCGATAGACAAGTTGCATGAAGAAAAACATGCGAGGGAGCAGTTCATCTAATGTTCTCCTCTCTTGTTTTCCACCTTAGGCGAACAGCGAATTGGCCAGACTGTTGCACAACTTTGTCAAAGATTTCCGACCATTGCTGTCCGACCCTTCACAGAACAGCACGCTACTCGTGGTGAGTTCACCGCACTGCACTGCTTTATAGCTATTCATACCGTAATCGTTTCTCTCTTGTTTCTGTGCTGTTTTTGTCGTTTCAACAATCCTAGGAATGACAGCAGTAACGATAATACCTCTTTGTTGCCTGCAGAATGCCAATGGCCAGCCCTTCACTAGTAGTTCGTATACGTCTCACATCAGAGGACTCTTACAGAGGTTGACTGGCCGTGCGGTCTCAGTCAACGGCCTTCGCTCCGCATTTCTGACCTGGGCGCTCAACCGGGGTGATTGCGATGAGCAAATGAAAGACAGCCTAGCCAAGGCCCTCAGACACACTCGGAGAGAGGCTGAAGAGACGTACGACCGGCGCACTGCTGCCGAAAGGCTGAACTTAGCGCTTGACTTAGCACGTGGGCAGGCGGAGGAGAGCCTCTTGCCAAAAACACTGGAGGCTCCACAGGACAGTGAACAGCACGAAGCGGACGACATTCGGCCAGGACAATTTGTAGCACTGGTAGAGCCGGAAAGCACGCTCCAGGCTCCCAGAATACTGCTTGGGAGAGTACAAACCATACTGGAGAATAGAACGGCTTCGTTGCTTTGGTACGAGGCGGATGCTTCGGGTAGTTATTCGCTCGCACTGGACGGGTCGTTCTGGACAGAGAGTCTGGATGCATTGGTGCCTGTCCGGGTCCAGAATTCCAAAAAGCCACAAGCGTATAGACTCAAGGAGACAACGAGGTCCATTCACAAGAAAGTTCATGATTCCTAGCCCGGAAAAAGAAAATAAAAACAAAAATAAGAGACGATAGACGATGCATGTTGTACTAGTTTCTAGTAGTTTGGTTTTTGTTCGCTCTACTCACTCTAATTAGCCCGTTTGACCGGCAGATTGGAAACCTTACCAAGCTAAATCAGCGGTATATCTGTAAGCCAAGCGTGCCGGTTCATGGCAAAATTGAAGATTAATTTTCGGATTAACAGGAGTGTGGCGTTTACAATATACGTTTCTGTTTTTCTTTTTTTTATGTTGTTGTTGTTGTTGTTTGTTTTCCAATCAATACGCTCAAGAGAGTATTACCGTTACACCATAGATTAGTCATAGCTAGGGGAAACCCCACGCTAAGATGATGAATTTGAGCAAGTTTTGCACACCATCTATTTGGGTAAGCGCAAGTGCTTGGTACTAAGTAATTTTAACATGAACACGCTTTCTAAGAGCACTAAACCGAAAGAGATATCTTAATCTGATCCATTCAGAGGGTTTTAATCGCTTGGTATTCGAGGCAACGTATATAGCTGAAACAAAAGTTAGTTGCTTATATCATGTCCACTCGAATTTTGCCACTTCAAATACAAGTGGAAGTATTGCAGCGGAAATTGCTGACCAATTGCATGTTTTTAGCCTTGTGTACGATCCACATTGTAGCCCCATTCCTGATGCAATGGACGTTAGAGATTCTAAAAAGTTTGACGCGATTTCTTTTCCAAATGCGTTAAAGAACGCAAACTGGCTTCCCGTGTAAATAATAATAATGATACAAATGAGAGTGTGTCGAGATTCCTTCGCATTTTCAACAGAATTAGCAATGGGCATGCATCTTTGAAAATTAACAAAACTAAGAAAAAGTCGGCATTTAAACCCTGGGTAACTGGAGGTTTAAGGAAATCAATTAAAATTCATAATCAGCTTTGTAAGAGAATGAACATGATAAATACAAACTTTATCATCGCAACAAAATAGTGGCCATTAACAAAATATATCGCGCACTTTATGATAATAATAGGTAGTTGAAGATTCCACGAACTCTCAGAAAATGTGCGATAACACGAATGTCACCAAACACAAGTTGCAAGTAAACGACAAAAACTTTGAACGGCCGTTCTCAATATCAAAAGCGATCAAGAAGTACTTCTGCAATGTTTCCGCCGAACTTGCATCTCAACTTGCTTGCCAAATTAAATCGCCGCTCCCCTTCTTACGAGCACAGGGGAACCCTAACATTGAGACTCGTTCCGCTTTATCAGAGTAAATTAAGCTTAATGCGTATTAGGACGATGAACAATTATATGACTCGGATAAAGACCCTAGATTACTGGACAAGTGGCTAATGCATTAAGGTAATATTGCAAGCCAATGGTACAAAAGCAACGGTATGATTGTCAATCCCAAAAAAAAACCAAACCAGCATAATAGGAAAGTTACATCATGTATCCTCTTTTCCACTACAAAAATCAATTGACTTGTTTGGAATTTCTGTGGATGACACACTTTGCTTTGATGAAAACGTCTTTGACGCAGTTAACCATTCCATTCTGGCTTTCCAAACGATCTTTCTGGGTGGAATTTTAGTATCCTAACCCTAACCCGGCTTTTGTCAACCTAGGGTTCGGCTTAGGGATGAACCCTAACCCTAAAATCTAAACACTAACGCTTAGAAAAGCTTGCTATATGGAGCGATTCTATCCTAACCGCTCAAAGCTATCAGTGGGATTTTGGTTCAATACTGCACCACCCTTCGTTAATAGAGGTCAGATCTACACGATTTTTTCCGTAAGTTTCTTTTTCATGGACAAAAAGGGCCTGGGAAGAACTTTTAACGTCACGTGACGTGACCTAACTTCATTAGTTCTCTGAATATAGAAATCCAATAGGTTTATTTCAGTGCCTGCCATTGTTTTCGTTGTTTTATGTGTGTGTGTGTTCCGCTCTCCTTTTTAACCTTAAGTACTTTGTACCTAAATAACGCCAACAAACCTTTTTTCAGTTGTGTAAAATAGGAGAAGCCTGTAGCTCGCATAAGCCTCTTCGTTTCCCTAAAGGTTCCTCGCCTTATTCTAAATCTCCAGTTATTTACATCAATGTATAATCATTTCATTCATTTTGTCTCTACTGAGGTATCAAATATTACAATACTGGCAGAGACAAAGTACCTTATTATCACTTATTTTCGCGATACTTAATTTTCGTGATTTCAACAAATTCGCGAAATGAAAGTCCCGCGAATGAAAGGTGCCGCGAAAATTAAAGACGCCAAGTTTAGAGACCTTTATTTCAAGCTTTCCGTCTGCTAGGAGTTGGAGGGCTCAAACTTCAATTCAAGGCAAACCCTTCTTCCTCATTATGTGACTAATCTTGCTTGTATTGGCTTCTTAAAAAGATGTTACTAAGTTGCTGACATTGTTGAACACTTCAGCCAGTTGTTTGTTGCGTTTAATGTTTCTATTCCGTTGTGGTTAAATAAAATACAGAAATGGAGGTTTATAAAACCAGCACTAGTTACTTGATTCGCAAAATTTAACTACCTCGAAAAATGATGACTCGTCAAAGTCGCAAATATTAAGTCCGCGAAATATTTTTGTTCCAAATATGCGAAAGTAAAGTGGCGCGAAAATAAGTGATAATAATAAGGCATGCAAGAAGACTTAGAAATCAAATGTATAAAAAACGGCTGACAAGCAAAAAATGTTATTTAACGTAGAGCGCATTCTTGTAATTATTCGTTAGTTTCTAATTTTTTTGCAATGGTTTAAATAGAAAAATTACGAAAACAAGGAAACATGATTGTGTGAACTGCCTTGACATGCGCTTCCCGACAAGGGCAGGAGGCTCGGGATGCTTGGGACTGGCTGGCCTTAATTGATTGGCAACAATGACGTAAATAAACGATAGCCGAGCGTAGGGGGTCATGGCTGTTAAAAAGCTACCGAAAAAAGCGTTATAAATTACAAAACACGAATGACTAAATGAATGTGGAACCCGACCTTAATCACACCATGCCTAAAAATATTTCCTTGTCAGTTTTTAGCCCCAGAAATATATCCCTCCCTGCCTATTAAATGTATGAAAGCGATCTTTGTATTTGTTTTTGCGCGATATTTGTACTACACAAGGCACCGCTGGATGATAATTCTCGTCACTCTCTGTAGTACAATTCTTGTGATGTTAGTGCAGAGAAGTTGGTAGAGGATGAACTCAGGATAATCCCCTAACAGATTTTTCCTTCATTCTCCGCGTCACATGTGTGCTCAATATGATATTGATCCTGTGACAAGAGAATTTCCTGGTCGGCTCATGGCTGCGAAAGGGTTAATTATTTCTCAACATTAACGGTTGCCAAGACCGCCTGCTGCTTGCGTTGCATTGCGTTGCCATTGGTTTTTTTGTAATCGGACGCTGTCACATCCCGACGCTGGTATATGAGCTTTGTTCGCGTCCCCATCACGTACAGTTGCGGTAGATTTCGTGTGGCTTTCAGTTTCGTCCACTCTGCACTAAACCTTGGGTTCAAGCTTCACCTATAGGTAAGTACCTTTTTCCCATTTTGTGTAGGCAATCTCACAGTTTTCTAGTTAGGGACGGAAGGGTGCCGTGAACGTTAATGTTCTAGGGCGGTGAACTGATTTGTATTAATCTAATTGAAAATGTGCTTAATTAACACTCGAGTGGACGCCTTCCGTTTAGCTTGAAGAGCCTCGAGGAGAAACTCTTTGATTTCAAAGGAGATCGCACGTTTGGCGCAGTTAATTTATTTATCATGAGTCTATCTGCTTTACTTTTCTAATGTACATTTTGCCGTTGCATTTCTACTGTCATGGGGCTTTCTGTACGTGTGTAATGGGAGCCTTGAGCGTCCCTAACGCCAGTGCGGTTGCGGTTGAAGCCGTTTAGCTTGAAGAGCCGAGAGGCTGTTTGTCAATCGGCTTCTTTTTCTTGAGTGAGGAACTCTTACTTTTCAAAGGAGATCGCATGTTTACACATTTTTCCATGCTTGTCCGGTTATTTTGCTTAATTTTTTGATTTCGTTTTCTTTTTTTTTTTCCAGTTTATCATCATTCAAATAACAACTTTGAACTTCATTCAGACAACATCTTTTAGATTATTGTAAGATATCACATAGCAAGATAAAGATGGCCAAAAGTTTTTCAGAAAATCCGAGGCCTGAGCAACTCCGTAAGTAATTTTTTTTGGGGCAAGAGGTACTTCGCAAAGTATTCGCAAATTTGGTAATGTGAAAACTAACTATTCCAATGTGTTTGATTGTTTAGAAACACGCTGTTTTATCTGTTTGGGTGAGGAAAGTCCTCTACAGCGGACCAGCTGCTGTAAGCAGCTTAGTCACTTTGAAAGCTGCTTGAAGGAATGGTTTAGAAGACAACTGGGAAAAAGAGAAGTCGTTTGTCCACACTGCAAGCAACCAGTCCCAACAGACACCTTACGAAGTCTAAACTTACACCTCAGACCAAGTGGCGCGTCAGGGAGATGGCAATCAGCAGAAAGTTGGGCTCGAGATACTGTGCGACAGTGGGATGAAACTACAGGCTATTGGGAAGACCCAGCGTTTTGTAGCATTATGGCGCACCGCCTTCCTGAGGGCGTGAACTTTTTTAGAGATCCAGAAGATCGTTTTTTTATCAATACCTTTGACATTTTAGAAGGCCGGCAAATTGAAATGTTTCTTGGATCTACGAAAAAAATGGCATTTCAGAGGCTACATTTTGCGTTAAATAATTTGGCAGCAAATTAAATTTAGTTGTATTTGTTACTTAAAAGAACTTGTGTACCGTATTTCTTTCATTTTCTTGGGCGCTCTACACTAGGGAGAGCACAGGTCCCAATCAAAAAAGAAGGTGTTCTTTTCTTTTTATTTTTCTAATAAAATAAGTATTATGTTGTGGGATAATATAATTGTTGATTGATTATTTGAGTGGGCGTGGGTAGTTTTATGTGTGTGTGTGTGTGTGTGTGTGTGTGTGTGTGTGTGTGTATGTAAACTCCTCGCAACCATTTTTCCAAAATAGAAAGTAAATAGCGAACTTCGCCGCATGTCAGCTTAGTTTAGTCATCCTTTCACGTCACTATATATATACTTTTTTTAAAGAAAAATTTTACGTTTCGAAGTGGAGATGAGTTCCCGTGACACTTCTGCGGTCTTTCCTTACACTTAGGTGGCACGGAAAGCCGTAAAAATCTTGAACAAAAGCTCATCTTTCAAACCGGCAGTCTAAATCCCACTGGGATCAATGAACGCTTTTCATTCCACTAATTTATTCATGTTTTTCTCGTTGCCATGCACTCACCAATAACGTAGCTCCATTTTCTGCCTTTAAAAGCACACACAACCCACAATTCCTCTATTCGCTCCGACGAAGGGCTAACGCTCGAAACGTCAGCTTTTGTAATCATTACGGTGGCGAATTTACCATTTCAACTTTGTTGATATATCCAAATTATCTCGTTACTCCCACCGACGCAGCCCCAAACAGTTTCTTTCGAAACGATCAGACTTTCTTTTAGACACGAAAGGCACTGACGTGTTATTGCGCAATTTTATTTTTCTGGGAAAAAAAAAACAAAAAAAAAACAGGTATAGGACAAAAACTAGTTGCGTAGATGATGTCCATTCGAATTTTGCGACCTCAAATACAAGTGGAAGTATTGCAGAGGAAATTGTTGACCACTTGCCTCTCTTTAGCCTTGTGTACGATCCACATTGTAGCCCCATTCCTGATGCAATTGACGTTATCAAAATTTCATTCCCTATCGATTGCTTGGCAATAACAAAGAAATTAAACCCTCAACCTAGCCCCAACTTAGCCTTAAGGTTAGACATAGAGTTGGGGTTAGCCGCACAAGTTTCACGGAAGCTTCCGTCGGCCTGACCCTAACCTTAAGGTTAGACACAAGTTTCACAGAAGCTTGCGTGAATAACGAAAACAGCTGAACCATAACCCTAAAATCTAAATAATTCGGATATATCAACAAAGCTGAAATGGTAAATTGGCCACCGTAACGATTACAAAAGCTGACTTTTCGAGCGGTGGCCAATTTACCATTTCAACTTTGTTGATATATCCAAATTATCTCGTTACTCCCACCGACGCAGCCCCAAACAGTTTCTTTCGAAACGATCAGACTTTCTTTTAGACACGAAAGGCACTGACGTGTTATTGCGCAATTTTATTTTTCTGGGAAAAAAGAAACAGGTATAGGACAAAAACTAGTTGCGTAGATGATGTCCATTCGAATTTTGCGACCTCAAATACAAGTGGAAGTATTGCAGAGGAAATTGTTGACCACTTGCCTCTCTTTAGCCTTGTGTACGATCCACATTGTAGCCCCATTCCTGATGCAATTGACGTTATCAAAATTTCATTCCCTATCGATTGCTTGGCAATAACAAAGAAATTAAACCCTCAACCTAGCCCTAACTTAGCCTTAAGGTTAGACATAGAGTTGGGGTTAGCCGCACAAGTTTCACGGAAGCTTCCGTCGGCCTGACCCTAACCTTAAGGTTAGACACAAGTTTCACAGAAGCTTGCGTGAATAACGAAAACAGCTGAACCATAACCCTAAAATCTAAATAATTCGGATATATCAACAAAGCTGAAATGGTAAATTGGCCACCGTAACGATTACAAAAGCTGACTTTTCGAGCGGTGGCCAATTTACCATTTCAACTTTGTTAATATATCCAAATTATTTCGTTACCCCCACCGACGCAGCCCCTAACAGTTTCTTTAGAAACTACCAGCCTAAAATCTAAACACTAACGCTTACAACGAATTTGTATATGGGGCGATTCTACCGCTCAAAGCTACCAGTGGGATTTTGGTTCAACACTGCACCATGGTCGTTCCGTGAAGAGAGGACACTCCATTACGACACCTCCCGTGACTTTTTTCCTAGAGGAAAAGGGCCTGGGAAGAGCTTTTGAGGTCACGCGCCTGGTACTTTTAAATACCAGAGCTGCCATATTTTATAGTATTCGAAGTGTTGGCGTCTTTCCTTCAAGTCTTTTCTTATTTCCTTCGCTTGAAAACAGATCAGATGTGTGGAGAGAAAGAGGTAAGCTCATTTTCTATCTTTAGTTACAAAACACCAGGCAAATGTCGCTTGACCATCCGTTGGTTGGCCACCATCGAACCGCGCGCGCTCGTCGGAAACCATTATTTTTCTCTCGCGGATGGCTTTCCGACGTTCTTCACTTGCAAGAATCCTTCCAATACTCGTCTCTAGGGTGAATTGAGCGGAATATTTGCCCATTGACCGCAACCTGAAGAATGAACTTCTCTTGAGTCGCGGTGTTAACCATAGTTTTCCAAGTGCCTTGCTTATTTTTGGCGAATGTTTTGACTGTGGCGTGGATGATTCCAAATGGCTTGCTGCAGTTTGCGAAACGGAACGAAATGAAAATCTGTGATTTGCAAAAGAGAAATCTGCTAAAAAAAGAAAAAGAAAATCGTACACAAGCCTGAAGCTCAAGAGAATCAAAGCGCTTGGGTCAGTTGCGACATTTTCAACGCGACGCGTAGAATTTTCTGTTCGAATCATTTTTTTGAACTTACATTTCTAAACCATTGCAAGGTTCTTCTGTATTTCTGCGTAGTAAAATTGTTATAAGAAAGAGCTGCATTTTGGAAGAAATGTATGTTATCTGCAAGATGACCTTTGTGTCGATAGGTCCATTGAATGGAATATTAAATTTACCATCATGATAGTTTGTTCGAGTTTTTGGAACATAAATAGTATTCCTAGCTGCACAGCGAGTTTTAACATTATGCTTATCTGAAGTTTTAATAAGAAACGCGTCAAAAACCTTTGTTAATTCGCCGATCAAGAATTGATGCATGAGGTAAAGAGTTTGAAGTTTGATATGATCCTGAAGTTTTAGAAGCTTAAGTTGAAAAAGGTAATCAGACCAACCACTTTCTTTGGTATTCTTTGGAGTGGTTTCATATTAGGATCATAGGTGTTACCCCAGACTATACAACAGTATGAAAAGAAAAAAGGAAGAATGATGGCATGGTGCAATTGAACTAAGGTTAATTTTTGACATGCAGATAGTGCCTAATTTTGTAAAGAACAATGCCTCGTAGATAATTTTGGCCAAAGTTGTTAAAATGTTCTTTCTAACTAAGACATCTGACAGCCTATGAGAATTTCCAAGTACTGAACACTTTTATGTTCATTAATTGCTCTGCCATCGATTTCAATTTTCATAGAGTAATTCAATTTTTTCTGGCAAGGATGGAATATTACAAAATGTGTGTGTGTGTGTGTGTGTGTGTGTGTGTGTTTTTTTCTATCAATATTAAGAGATAGTTTGTTTAAGCACAAAGCCATGTATTAATTTCACCGAGTTGCTTAATGACCGTTTCCTCAAGATGCTGTAAATCTTTATCAGAATAAAACAGATTTGAGTCGTCTGCGAACAGATGAAAATCACAAGTGGATGAAGAATTTACGAAATCACTGATATACATATCTACTCATTGGTATACTCCAATTATTGTATTTGGGTTTTGTGGGACTGAATTTTCAATAAAAAAAAAAAGCACAGAAAAATTCATTTGAGGCAGGTGAATGTGGGGCTACAAAATTCATGGAAGAATCTAGGGAAAATAAGAAAGGTGCATAACAAGATAAGGACACAATTAACAATATTCCAATAAATCGCATGTTGGGTAGTACTCTGAAGTAACGTTACACTAAGACTGCTAATAATTTTTAACCCAATAAGATTCACAATTTGACCTGGAGGTTTGGTCTGACAGAAAGTTCAATTAAGAGACGACAAGTGTCACCAAGATAGGTTTCAGGAAAAGTCATCGGAGACATGACTTAAACAATGTACGGGCAAGCGCATGGTGGTATATCCTATAATTTAAAGTAGCGGAATCTGTCAAATTTTCTCATTATGGATGTTGTTGTTTCATGCCAGTGTGTTTCCCAAATTCAAGCTACGTGGAGACATGAAATGAAAAGGTCAACTCCACGCCATCCTGCAAATGGTCGACGTGACGTGCTATCAAAATTCGTCCTTCTGCCGAAATCTTACTCAGCAATGAAATTTTGTCAGTGTCTGTCAATGTACCTAAAAACAATTGAAGCTTCTGTTTATTTTGGTCAGCTACTATGTGTATCAATCAGCACAACCTACTTTAATTTGTGTAAATCTGATTGGTTTCTAGTGTGATCTATTGTTGCTGAGCCTACAAGTGGTTTACATTTGGACTTGATAGGGTAAAGACTTTTGCACTAGGGATGCATGAAAAAGACACCCGGCTGTCTTCCGCCGGTCAAGAGTGTAATTTTTCACGTATGTGCGCGTTATAGTCTGCCCAATAAGGGCCTGGTACACATGTATTGTTGCAAGGTATTTTTATCAGTTACATGTATTGTCTTTCGTGTTTTATCCATCGCTCCTTTTAATTTGTCCGTGACCTTGAGTACGGCTCGTCGGGTAGAGCAGTTCTATCGGAAGCCAAATTGATATTCGCGTAGAATTTCCTTTTTTTTTTTTTTTTCTAGGAAGGAATAGAGTTGGTCATGTTCCAAGCTCCAGAGAATACCGATTTCAACCTTTTGTCGTGTGTAAATTTTTAGGACACCTACACTATAACATCAGAAAATAGTAGTGGAGTTACACTGCTTAAAGGCCTTTTTCAAAACTGATGTTTTCAAGTTTTCTCTCCTCAATCATATTGTAGGCCGAGCTGTGGAATTGCCTACCACTAGATGTCAGAACAATTGAACATTTCTCATCGTTTAAAAACAGCATTAACAAGTTTTCTCTTAATTAACTTGATGTAAACAAGGATAGATTTTTGTAGTTGATCAATGTATCTTTGGTCAATTCCACGTTGCGGACGTGACATTTAGAGGCGAAATTTGAGTATTAAATGTCTCCTAAAGCCAGATCCGAACTATTTGAATTGTAATGAGTCGTGTCATAAAATTACCCCTGAAGTACCTTTTTATTTTGCCAATGTTCAGGAAAGAGCTTTTCATTCACCACTAATAATGTTCAGAGTAATGCCACTGAAGTAAAAATGCTGTTTTTATTGCTTTTATCTGTAAATTGGGAAATAAATAACAAATAACATATAAAAACTCTGACGATCTAGCCCATTTTGGGCATCAAAGGGCATTTTTACTTTGGAAAATTGTAAAAAAATTGATAGCCTTACATATATCATAATATGTCTATAACTATCATTTGTGTCACTAAATATCCACGTATCTTCTCATGTTTGAAAAGTTTATGAGGTTTTCTGGGTTTTTACAAATGTGTCAAGCTGGGGTATCAAAATTATCATAACACTTAACCATAAGAGCAGCATAAATAAGACCTGAAACAGTTGACAACCTAGACAGAAATTAAATAAATGTTGCTCTGAATCATACCCTGGAGGTCGTGTCCGCAACACCTTTTATGTCTTTGTGTCTTTTATGTCTTTGTCTTTTGTCTGAGGCATCAAATGTTTGATAATTTTTTTCTTTTGCCATTGAAAGGCCCATCCTAGTGAGTAGTTAAGATCTCAAAATCTGATTCATAGCAATCAATTTCTTTGAGATATGGCAATTTAGATATTGGTATGTAAAATGGCTTATTCGGTTAATAAAAAACCCTAAAAAACAATGGCGTCACACACCCTGGGCGTGACCAATACTGCCAGGGTAGATTTGGATTCTTATAGAACTATGTATAAGCTTTCATTAGAAATAAGTTTGGCTCTCATATTTTGAATTGGAAAATCTGTCAAATTCTCATGTCTCATATGGAATAGCCCCTTTGTTTTTTTGTTTTGTTTTGTTTTCTTTTTTCTTTAACCAAGGCAGTGTATTTTAACAAGGAATCATCCTGTCCGCTTTGAACTGGCCTAATCATGGAGAGGTTGCGATTTTTCCTTCTTTTCATTTATCTTAATTGTTCATTTGTCTACAACTTCACTAGGGAGATCTCCTTAAATTGATTCTCCTTACTGTCTGCCATAGAGTTCTCATGATGTCGGTTTGGAGAATTTTGTATTGCATCAACCTGAAACCCCCTGATTGATGATTTCATCTATTCTCAGTACTTCTCTGCTAGCTATTGTAAGGAGAAATTCTGTCTTGGTCACTTACGGGAGTCAAAGGACAAAAATCCAGCCAGGAGAAGATTTCCTGTATTTAAGGGGGTTGCCCACATGATTCCCTAGGGAGCTGGCAAGTGTAGGGCTTACACGTTGAAAATATTGATGAAGCCAGCAGCAATATCCAAAGTTTTTCGTATGGAATTGATTGTCGGGCCGGACTACCCTTTAGTGCTGGGATGAACGAGTGTTGCGATCGATTTCCACATTGATCTCATGTTGACCTATGATTTTCTTGTCCTCTTTACACAGTACACGGTGGAGCATTTGTCGACGGAATGAGGTGGTTGCAAAGCTTGAAAGGTAGTGCGGAGCCAAGAATAGTATTTTTTTGAGGGAGCAAGAAGAACTAATGACAGTTGTATATGTGTATGTGTGTGTGTGCGTGCGCGCATAGTAATTTTAGATATGTTTGTATTTATATTTATAAATTTGGCTGTATTTTACTCGGATATACTAGCTCTCTCGAGCTACACTAAATCCAAGTTTAAATAAAGTGATACGTATGCATGCATGCATGTATGTGTGGAAGTTTCAGTGTGAGAATTGTCGTTTCGCCGTTGCTGTTTCCTCAGTTACGAGCAGCCCTGATTCAAATTTGCATGGGCCCCTGACCTTCTTTGCAGATCTGCGGTGAATGCATGCGGGAACCATGGCAAATGTGCGCCTGTCGTCTGATCTGGACCCGCTGGTTTGAAAGGCATTTAGCCCTAGTGCAGGATTCAAAGTTGCACTGGTCCTTGATTTCTGTCGAAATGTTTAAGCGCCTATTATAGTGGGGCTTGTGTTTTGCTCGGGTGTTAGAGGAAACTAAGCACGAAGATGTACTCCCTGTGTTCAAACTGCACGCAGAGCTAAATCAAAAATTGTGTTGCCTCCCCTGACCAAGAGAGAATTTCTCCCTACAATATCGATACGTTATCAAGGGGACAAGTGATGAGAATAACGAAAGGTATTAGTTTAGGGGATTGCTAGTCGCTTCCAGCTCCAAATTCTCGGAACTGACATGGCGAGAATTGTATGGCAGACAGTAATCGTAGTCAGGTTGAGGACACGGACACTCTCACGGCAACTCCACCGATGAGAACCTGACTTGAAATTTCAGTCTAAGTAGGTTGTCGTGTGAGGGGGGCTTCAAATGCAACTCTCGGCCCGACGGGTTCTAAATGACAAGCAAAACTCGCCTGCGAGAACGGGAGACGAGGAAAAGGTGCTGATGATGCGCTCTTGACCCCGAAACTCCCAAGATGTGATTGTCAAGTGTCCCCTCTAGCCGCTAGACATTTCCTTGTAGACAGGTTATGGGAATTGGGTGCCCGATCGAGGCGACATCATCTACCTGACGAGTTTGAGTATTCTCATTAGCTGTTTGTTGGATCGTGCATGAATATTATAGGGAGAAGTAACAGTTCAATCACTTCTGGCAGTTTAATTAGAGAGGAGGTTGAGATATGCTTAGCCTCCAAGTTCCGTGTCGATAGGAGATGTATGGTTCGATTACTTTTTAATTTTAATTTTTATTTTTCGGCTGTCCTCCCTCGCGTGGGTTCGGGTAGATTCTTGGGAAATGTGCGCTTGCCCAAAGTCCATCATCTCTCCACTACGAGAGTCCAGCCATGGAAATCCTCCAAATATGGTCAACCATTGTTCTGGCGCAGAATTCTGCGCCAGAACAATGGGACGATAGCTGGACCAGAGAACTGGACCGAGAAAATGGCGGCCAACCAGCCAGGAACGTTTCACTTCTGGCCGAGAATAGCTTTTTTTATTTCTTAACCAGTATGCGACTCCAACTGCAAAGTCGGACGGACATTCCGAGGAATTTCTGGACTCACTGGAGTACTTGTGGATGAAACAAGGTGTTTCAAGAAAAGCTTGAAAGGTAAGTAACTGCTGTTTCATTTTTGTGCCTGCAAGGCTCTCTGTTTGGTAGCATTTCCAGCATGGACGTGGTAGTGAGTTTTGTAGGTACTGCAAAGGCAACAGAGTTGACCAGTTAAGGGATTTTCGAATGCCCTATGCAGTTTGTGAAACGGAACGAAATGAAAATCTGTGATTTGCAAAAGAGAAATCTGCTAGAAAAAGAAAAAGAAAATCGTACACTAGCCTGAAGCTCAAGAAAAATCAAAGCGCTTGGGTCAGTTGCGACATTTTCAACGCGACGCGTAGAATTTTCTGTTCGAATCATTTTTTTGAACTTACATTTCTAAACCATTGCAAGGTTCTTCTGTATTTCTGCGTAGTAAAATTGTTATAAGAAAGAGCTGCATTTTGGAAGAAATGTATGTTATCTGCAAGATGACCTTTGTGTCGATAGGTCCATTGAATGGAATATTAAATTTACCATCATGATAGTTTGTTCGAGTTTTTGGAACATAAATAGTATTCCTAGTTGCACAGCGAGTTTTAACATTATGCTTATCTGAAGTTTTAATAAGGAACGAGTCATAAAGCTTTGTTAATTTGCCGATCAAGAATTGGTGCATGAGGTAAAGAGTTTGAAGTTTGATATGATCCTGAAGTTTTAGAGGTTTAAGTTGAAAAAACAAAGTACTTCTACGAGTATAAAAATCAGAGTAGGTAATCAGACGAACCATTTTCTTTGGTATTCTCTGGACTGGTTTCATATTAGGGTCATAGGTGTTACCCCAGACTATACAACAGTATGAAAAGAAAAAAGGAAGAATGATGGCATGGTGTAATCGAACTAAAGTTAATCTTTGACATGCAGATAATGCCCAATGTTGTAAAGAACAATGCGTCGTAGATAATTTTGTCCAAAGTTGTTAAAATGTTCTTTCTAACTAAGACAGCTGATAGCCTATGAGAATTTCCAAGTACTGAACACTTTTATGCTCATTAATTGCTTTGCCATCTATTTCAATTTTCATAGAGTAATTCAATTTTTTCTGGTAAGGATGGAATATTACAAAATGTGTGTGTGTGTGTGTTTTTTTTTCTATCAATATTAAGAGACAGTTTGTTTAAGCACAAAGCCATGTATTAATTTCACCGAGTTGCTTAATGACCGTTTCCTCAAGATGCTGTAAATCTTTATCAGAATAAAACAGATTTGAGTCATCTGCGAACAGATGAAAATCACAAGTGGATGAAGAATTTACGAAATCACCGATATACATATCTACTCATTGGTATACTCCAATTATTGTATTTGGGTTTTGTGGGACTGAATTTTCAATAAAAAAAAAAAGCACAGAAAAATTCATTTGAGGCAGGTGAATGTGGGGTTACAAAATTCATGGAAGAATCTAGGGAAAATAAGAAAGGTGCATAACAAGATAAGGACACAATTAACAATATTCCAATGAATCGCATGTTGGGTAGTACTCTGAAGTAACGTTACACTAAGACTGCTAATAATTTTTAACCCAATAAGATTCACAATTTGACCTGGATGTTTTGTTCTGACAGAAAGTTCAATTAAGAGACGACAAGTGTCACCAAGATAGGTTTCAGGAAAAGTCATCGGAGACGTGACTTAAACAATGTACGGGCAGGCGCATGGTGGTATATCCTATAATTTAAAGTAGCAGAATCTGTCAAATTTTCTCATTATGGATGTTGTTGTTTCATGCCAGTGTGTTTCCCAAATTCAAGCTACGTGGAGACATGAAATGAGAAGGTCAACTCCACGCCATCCTGCGAATGGTCGACGTGACGTGCGATCAAAATTCGTGCCTCTGCCGAAATCTTACTCGGCAATGAAATTTTGTCAGTGTCTGTCAATGTACCTAAAAACAATTGAAGCGTCTGTTTATTTTGGTCAGCTACTATGTGTATCAATCAGCACAACCTACTTTAATTTGTGTAAATCTGATTGGTTTCTAGTCTGATCTATTGTTGCTGAGCCTACAAGTGGTTTACATTTGGACTTGATAGAGTAAAGGCTTTTGCACTAGGGATGCATGAAAAAGACACCCGGCTGTCTTCCGCCGGTCAAGAGTGTAATTTTTCACGTATGTGCGCGTTGTAGTCTGCCCAGTAAGGGCCTGGTACACATGTATTGTTGCAAGGTATTTTTATCAGTTACATGTATTGTCTTTCGTGTTTTATCCATCGCTCCTTTTAATTTGTCCGTGACCTTGAGTACGGCTCGTCGGGTAGAGCAGTTCTATCGGAAGCCAAATTGATATTCGCGTAGAATTTCCTTTTTTTTTTTTTTTTCTAGGAAGGAATAGAGTTGGTCATGTTCCAAGCTCCAGAGAATACCGATTTCAACCTTTTGTCGTGTGTAAATTTTTAGGACACCTACACTATAACATCAGAAAATAGTAGTGGAGTTACACTGCTTAAAGGCCTTTTTCAAAACTGATGTTTTCAAGTTTTCTCTCCTCAATCATATTGTAGGCCGAGCTGTGGAATTGCCTACCACTAGATGTCAGAACAATTGAACATTTCTCATCGTTTAAAAACAGCATTAACAAGTTTTCTCTTAATTAACTTGATGTAAACAAGGATAGATTTTTGTAGTTGATCAATGTATCTTTGGTCAATTCCACGTTGCGGACGTGACATTTAGAGGCGAAATTTGAGTATTAAATGTCTCCTAAAGCCAGATCCGAACTATTTGAATTGTAATGAGTCGTGTCATAAAATTACCCCTGAAGTACCTTTTTATTTTGCCAATGTTCAGGAAAGAGCTTTTCATTCACCACTAATAATGTTCAGAGTAATGCCACTGAAGTAAAAATGCTGTTTTTATTGCTTTTATCTGTAAATTGGGAAATAAATAACAAATAACATATAAAAACTCTGACGATCTAGCCCATTTTGGGCATCAAAGGGCATTTTTACTTTGGAAAATTGTAAAAAAATTGATAGCCTTACATATATCATAATATGTCTATAACTATCATTTGTGTCACTAAATATCCACGTATCTTCTCATGTTTGAAAAGTTTATGAGGTTTTCTGGGTTTTTACAAATGTGTCAAGCTGGGGTATCAAAATTATCATAACACTTAACCATAAGAGCAGCATAAATAAGACCTGAAACAGTTGACAACCTAGACAGAAATTAAATAAATGTTGCTCTGAATCATACCCTGGAGGTCGTGTCCGCAACACCTTTTATGTCTTTGTGTCTTTTATGTCTTTGTCTTTTGTCTGAGGCATCAAATGTTTGATAATTTTTTTCTTTTGCCATTGAAAGGCCCATCCTAGTGAGTAGTTAAGATCTCAAAATCTGATTCATAGCAATCAATTTCTTTGAGATATGGCAATTTAGATATTGGTATGTAAAATGGCTTATTCGGTTAATAAAAAACCCTAAAAAACAATGGCGTCACACACCCTGGGCGTGACCAATACTGCCAGGGTAGATTTGGATTCTTATAGAACTATGTATAAGCTTTCATTAGAAATAAGTTTGGCTCTCATATTTTGAATTGGAAAATCTGTCAAATTCTCATGTCTCATATGGAATAGCCCCTTTGTTTTTTTGTTTTGTTTTGTTTTCTTTTTTCTTTAACCAAGGCAGTGTATTTTAACAAGGAATCATCCTGTCCGCTTTGAACTGGCCTAATCATGGAGAGGTTGCGATTTTTCCTTCTTTTCATTTATCTTAATTGTTCATTTGTCTACAACTTCACTAGGGAGATCTCCTTAAATTGATTCTCCTTACTGTCTGCCATAGAGTTCTCATGATGTCGGTTTGGAGAATTTTGTATTGCATCAACCTGAAACCCCCTGATTGATGATTTCATCTATTCTCAGTACTTCTCTGCTAGCTATTGTAAGGAGAAATTCTGTCTTGGTCACTTACGGGAGTCAAAGGACAAAAATCCAGCCAGGAGAAGATTTCCTGTATTTAAGGGGGTTGCCCACATGATTCCCTAGGGAGCTGGCAAGTGTAGGGCTTACACGTTGAAAATATTGATGAAGCCAGCAGCAATATCCAAAGTTTTTCGTATGGAATTGATTGTCGGGCCGGACTACCCTTTAGTGCTGGGATGAACGAGTGTTGCGATCGATTTCCACATTGATCTCATGTTGACCTATGATTTTCTTGTCCTCTTTACACAGTACACGGTGGAGCATTTGTCGACGGAATGAGGTGGTTGCAAAGCTTGAAAGGTAGTGCGGAGCCAAGAATAGTATTTTTTTGAGGGAGCAAGAAGAACTAATGACAGTTGTATATGTGTATGTGTGTGTGTGCGTGCGCGCATAGTAATTTTAGATATGTTTGTATTTATATTTATAAATTTGGCTGTATTTTACTCGGATATACTAGCTCTCTCGAGCTACACTAAATCCAAGTTTAAATAAAGTGATACGTATGCATGCATGCATGTATGTGTGGAAGTTTCAGTGTGAGAATTGTCGTTTCGCCGTTGCTGTTTCCTCAGTTACGAGCAGCCCTGATTCAAATTTGCATGGGCCCCTGACCTTCTTTGCAGATCTGCGGTGAATGCATGCGGGAACCATGGCAAATGTGCGCCTGTCGTCTGATCTGGACCCGCTGGTTTGAAAGGCATTTAGCCCTAGTGCAGGATTCAAAGTTGCACTGGTCCTTGATTTCTGTCGAAATGTTTAAGCGCCTATTATAGTGGGGCTTGTGTTTTGCTCGGGTGTTAGAGGAAACTAAGCACGAAGATGTACTCCCTGTGTTCAAACTGCACGCAGAGCTAAATCAAAAATTGTGTTGCCTCCCCTGACCAAGAGAGAATTTCTCCCTACAATATCGATACGTTATCAAGGGGACAAGTGATGAGAATAACGAAAGGTATTAGTTTAGGGGATTGCTAGTCGCTTCCAGCTCCAAATTCTCGGAACTGACATGGCGAGAATTGTATGGCAGACAGTAATCGTAGTCAGGTTGAGGACACGGACACTCTCACGGCAACTCCACCGATGAGAACCTGACTTGAAATTTCAGTCTAAGTAGGTTGTCGTGTGAGGGGGGCTTCAAATGCAACTCTCGGCCCGACGGGTTCTAAATGACAAGCAAAACTCGCCTGCGAGAACGGGAGACGAGGAAAAGGTGCTGATGATGCGCTCTTGACCCCGAAACTCCCAAGATGTGATTGTCAAGTGTCCCCTCTAGCCGCTAGACATTTCCTTGTAGACAGGTTATGGGAATTGGGTGCCCGATCGAGGCGACATCATCTACCTGACGAGTTTGAGTATTCTCATTAGCTGTTTGTTGGATCGTGCATGAATATTATAGGGAGAAGTAACAGTTCAATCACTTCTGGCAGTTTAATTAGAGAGGAGGTTGAGATATGCTTAGCCTCCAAGTTCCGTGTCGATAGGAGATGTATGGTTCGATTACTTTTTAATTTTAATTTTTATTTTTCGGCTGTCCTCCCTCGCGTGGGTTCGGGTAGATTCTTGGGAAATGTGCGCTTGCCCAAAGTCCATCATCTCTCCACTACGAGAGTCCAGCCATGGAAATCCTCCAAATATGGTCAACCATTGTTCTGGCGCAGAATTCTGCGCCAGAACAATGGGACGATAGCTGGACCAGAGAACTGGACCGAGAAAATGGCGGCCAACCAGCCAGGAACGTTTCACTTCTGGCCGAGAATAGCTTTTTTTATTTCTTAACCAGTATGCGACTCCAACTGCAAAGTCGGACGGACATTCCGAGGAATTTCTGGACTCACTGGAGTACTTGTGGATGAAACGAGGTGTTTCAAGAAAAGCTTGAAAGGTAAGTAACTGCTGTTTCATTTTTGTGCCTGCAAGGCTCTCTGTTTGGTAGCATTTCCAGCATGGACGTGGTAGTGAGTTTTGTAGGTACTGCAAAGGCAACAGAGTTGACCAGTTAAGGGATTTTCGAATGCCCTATGCAGTTTGTGAAACGGAACGAAATGAAAATCTGTGATTTGCAAAAGAGAAATCTGCTAGAAAAAGAAAAAGAAAATCGTACACTAGCCTGAAGCTCAAGAAAAATCAAAGCGCTTGGGTCAGTTGCGACATTTTCAACGCGACGCGTAGAATTTTCTGTTCGAATCATTTTTTTGAACTTACATTTCTAAACCATTGCAAGGTTCTTCTGTATTTCTGCGTAGTAAAATTGTTATAAGAAAGAGCTGCATTTTGGAAGAAATGTATGTTATCTGCAAGATGACCTTTGTGTCGATAGGTCCATTGAATGGAATATTAAATTTACCATCATGATAGTTTGTTCGAGTTTTTGGAACATAAATAGTATTCCTAGTTGCACAGCGAGTTTTAACATTATGCTTATCTGAAGTTTTAATAAGGAACGAGTCATAAAGCTTTGTTAATTTGCCGATCAAGAATTGGTGCATGAGGTAAAGAGTTTGAAGTTTGATATGATCCTGAAGTTTTAGAGGTTTAAGTTGAAAAAACAAAGTACTTCTACGAGTATAAAAATCAGAGTAGGTAATCAGACGAACCATTTTCTTTGGTATTCTCTGGACTGGTTTCATATTAGGGTCATAGGTGTTACCCCAGACTATACAACAGTATGAAAAGAAAAAAGGAAGAATGATGGCATGGTGTAATCGAACTAAAGTTAATCTTTGACATGCAGATAATGCCCAATGTTGTAAAGAACAATGCGTCGTAGATAATTTTGTCCAAAGTTGTTAAAATGTTCTTTCTAACTAAGACAGCTGATAGCCTATGAGAATTTCCAAGTACTGAACACTTTTATGCTCATTAATTGCTTTGCCATCTATTTCAATTTTCATAGAGTAATTCAATTTTTTCTGGTAAGGATGGAATATTACAAAATGTGTGTGTGTGTGTGTTTTTTTTTCTATCAATATTAAGAGACAGTTTGTTTAAGCACAAAGCCATGTATTAATTTCACCGAGTTGCTTAATGACCGTTTCCTCAAGATGCTGTAAATCTTTATCAGAATAAAACAGATTTGAGTCATCTGCGAACAGATGAAAATCACAAGTGGATGAAGAATTTACGAAATCACCGATATACATATCTACTCATTGGTATACTCCAATTATTGTATTTGGGTTTTGTGGGACTGAATTTTCAATAAAAAAAAAAAGCACAGAAAAATTCATTTGAGGCAGGTGAATGTGGGGTTACAAAATTCATGGAAGAATCTAGGGAAAATAAGAAAGGTGCATAACAAGATAAGGACACAATTAACAATATTCCAATGAATCGCATGTTGGGTAGTACTCTGAAGTAACGTTACACTAAGACTGCTAATAATTTTTAACCCAATAAGATTCACAATTTGACCTGGATGTTTTGTTCTGACAGAAAGTTCAATTAAGAGACGACAAGTGTCACCAAGATAGGTTTCAGGAAAAGTCATCGGAGACGTGACTTAAACAATGTACGGGCAGGCGCATGGTGGTATATCCTATAATTTAAAGTAGCAGAATCTGTCAAATTTTCTCATTATGGATGTTGTTGTTTCATGCCAGTGTGTTTCCCAAATTCAAGCTACGTGGAGACATGAAATGAGAAGGTCAACTCCACGCCATCCTGCGAATGGTCGACGTGACGTGCGATCAAAATTCGTGCCTCTGCCGAAATCTTACTCGGCAATGAAATTTTGTCAGTGTCTGTCAATGTACCTAAAAACAATTGAAGCGTCTGTTTATTTTGGTCAGCTACTATGTGTATCAATCAGCACAACCTACTTTAATTTGTGTAAATCTGATTGGTTTCTAGTCTGATCTATTGTTGCTGAGCCTACAAGTGGTTTACATTTGGACTTGATAGAGTAAAGGCTTTTGCACTAGGGATGCATGAAAAAGACACCCGGCTGTCTTCCGCCGGTCAAGAGTGTAATTTTTCACGTATGTGCGCGTTGTAGTCTGCCCAGTAAGGGCCTGGTACACATGTATTGTTGCAAGGTATTTTTATCAGTTACATGTATTGTCTTTCGTGTTTTATCCATCGCTCCTTTTAATTTGTCCGTGACCTTGAGTACGGCTCGTCGGGTAGGGCGGTTCTATCGGAAGCCAAATTGATATTCGCGTAGAATTTCCTTTTTTTTCTTTTTTTCTAGGAAGGAATAGAGTTGGTCATGTTCCAAGCTCCAGAGAATACCGATTTCAACCTTCTGTCGTGTGTAAATTTTTAGGACACCTACACTATAACATCAGAAAATAGTAGTGGAGTTACACTGCTTAAAGGCCTTTTTCAAAACTGATGTTTTCAAGTTTTCTCTCCTCAATCATATTGTAGGCCGAGCTGTGGAATTGCCTACCACTAGATGTCAGAACAATTGAACATTTCTCATCATTTAAAAACAGCATTAACAAGTTTTCTCTTAATTAACTTGACGTAAACAAGGATAGATTTTTGTAGTTGATCAATGTATCTTTGGTCAATTCTACGTTGCGGACGTGACATTTAGAGGCGAAATTTGAGTATTAAATGTCTCCTAAAGCCAGATCCGAACTATTTGAATTGTAATGAGTCGTGTCATAAAATTACCCCTGAAGTACCTTTTTATTTTGCCAATGTTCAGGAAAGAGCTTTTCATTCACCACTAATAATGTTCAGAGTAATGCCACTGAAGTAAAAATGCTGTTTTTATTGCTTTTATCTGTAAATTGGGAAATAAATAACAAATAACATATAAAAACTCTGACGATCTAGCCCATTTTGGGCATCAAAGGCCATTTATACTTTAGAAAATTGTAAAAAAATTGATAGCCTTACATATATCATAATATGTCTATAACTATCATTTGTGTCACTAAATATCTACGTATCTTCTCATGTTTGAAAAGTTTATGAGGTTTTCTGGGTTTTTACAAATGTGTCAAGCTGGGGTATCAAAATTACCATAATACTCAACCATAAGAGCAGCATAAATAAGACCTGAAACAGTTGACAACCTAGACAGAAATTAGATAAATGTTGCTCTGAATCATACCCTGGAGGTCGTGTCCGCAACACCTTTTGTGTCTTTGTGTCTTTTATGTCTTTGTCTTTTGTCTGAGGCATCAAATGTTTGAGAATTTTTTTTTTTTGCCATTGAAAGGCCCATCCTAGTGAGTAGTTAAGATCTCAAAGTCTGATTCATAGCAATCAATTTCTTTGAGATATGGCAATTTAGATATTGGTATGTAAAATGGCTTATTCGGTTAATAAAAAACCCTAAAAAACAATGGCGTCACACACCCTGGGCGTGACCAATACTGCCAGTGTAGATTTGGATTCTTATAGAACTATGTATAAGCTTTCATTAGAAATAAGTTTGGCTCTCATATTTTGAATTGGAAAATCTGTCAAATTCTCATGTCTCATATGGAATAGCCCCCTTATGTTTTTTTTTTTCTTTTCTTTTTTCTTTAACCGAGGCAGTGTATTTTAACAAGGAATCATCCTGTCCGCTTTGAACTGGCCTAATCATGGAGAGGTTGCGATTTTTCCTTCTTTTCATTTATCTTAATTGTTCATTTGTCTACAACTTCACTAGGGAGATCTCCTTAAATTGATTCTCCTTACTGTCTGCCATAGAGTTCTCATGATGTCGGTTTGGAGAATTTTGTATTGCATCAACCTGAAACCCCCTGATTGATGATTTCATCTATTCTCAGTACTTCTCTGCTAGCTATTGTAAGGAGAAATTCTGTCTTGGTCACTTACGGGAGTCAAAGGACAAAAATCCAGCCAGGAGAAGATTTCCTGTATTTAAGGGGGGTTGCCCACATGATTCCCTAGGGAGCTGGCAAGTGTAGGGCTTACACGTTGAAAATATTGATGAAGCCAGCAGCAATATCCAAAGTTTTTCGTATGGAATTGATTGTCGGGCCGGATTACCCTTTAGTGCTGGGATGAACGAGTGTTGCGATCGATTTCCACATTGATCTCATGTTGACCTATGATTTTCTTGTCCTCTTTACACAGTACACGGTGGAGCATTTGTCGACGGAATGAGGTGGTTGCAAAGCTTGAAAGGTAGTGCGGAGCCAAGAATAGTATTTTTTTGAGGGAGCAAGAGGAACTAATGACAGTTGTATATATGTATGTGTGTGTGTGCGTGCGTGCGTGCGCGCGTAGTAATTTTAGATATGTTTGTACTTATATTTATAAATTTGGCTGTATTTTACTCGGATATACTAGCTCTCTCGAGCTACACTAAATCCAAGTTTAAATAAAGTGATACGTATGCATGCATGCATGTATGTGTGGAAGTTTCAGTGTGAGAATTGTCGTTTCGCCGTTGCTGTTTCCTCAGTTACGAGCAGCCCTGATTCAAATTTGCATGGGCCCCTGACCTTCTTTGCAGGTCCGCGGTGAATGCGTGCGGGAACCATGGCAAATGTGCGTCTGTCGTCTGATCTGGACCCGCTGGTTTGAAAGGCATTTAGCCCTAGTGCAGGATTCAAAGTTGCACTGGTCCTTGATCTCTGTCGAAATGTTTAAGCGCCTATTATAGTGGGGCTTGTGTTCTGCTCGGGTGTTAGAGGAAACTAAGCACGAAGATGTACTCGCTGTGTTCAAACTGCACGCAGAGCTAAATCAAAAATTGTGTTGCCTCCCCTGACCAAGAGAGAATTTCTCCCTACGATATCGATACATTATCAAGGGGACAAGTGATGAGAATAAAGGAAGGTATTAGTTTAGGGGATTGCTAGTCGCTTCCAGCTCCAAATTCTCGGAACTGACATGGTGAGAATTGTATGGCAGACAGTAATCGTAGTCAGGTTGAGGACACGGACACTCTCACGGCAACTCCACCGATGAGAACCTGGCTTGAAATTTCAGTCTAAGTAGGTTGTCGTGTGAGGGGGGCTTCAAATGCAACTCTCGGCCCGACCGGTTCTAAATGACAAGCAAAACTCGCCTGCGAGAACGGGAGACGAGGAAAAGGTGCTGATGACGCGCTCTTGACCCCGAAACTCCCAAGATGTGATTGTCAAGTGTCCCCTCTAGCTGCCAGACATTTCCTTGTAGACAGGTTATGGGAATTGGGTGCGCGATCGAGGGGACATCATCTACCTGACGAGTTTGAGTATTCTCATTAGCTGTTTGTTGGATCGTGCATGAATATTATAGGGAGAAGTAACAGTTCAATCACTTCTGGCAGTTTAATTAGAGAGGAGGTTGAGATATGCTTGGCCTCCAAGTTCCGTGTCGATAGAGGATGTATGGTTCGATTACTTTTTAATTTTTATTTTTATTTTTCGGCTGTCCTCCCTCGCGTGGGTTCGGGTAGATTCTTGGGAAATGTGCGCTTGCCCAAAGTCCATCATCTCTCCACTACGAGAGTCCAGCCATGGAAATCCTCCAAATATGGTCAACCATTGTTCTGGCGCAGAATTCTGCGCCAGAACAATGGGACGATAGCTAGACTAGAGAACTGGACCGAGAAAATGGCGGCCAACCAGCCAGGAACCTTTCATTTTTCGCTGAGAATAGCTTTTTTTATTTCTTAACCAGTATGCGACTCCAACTTCAAAGTCGGACGGGCATTCCGAGGAATTTCTGGACATTGTTGTACTTGTGGATGAAACGAGGTGTTTCAAGAAAAGCTTGAAAGGTGAGTAACTGCTGGTTCATTGTTGGGCCGGCAAGGCTTTTTGGTAGCATGTCCAGCATGGACATGGTAATGATTTTTGTAGGTACGGCAAAGCCGACAGAGTAGACCAGTTAAGGGATTTTTTCGAATGCCCTATGAAGCAATCTTTTTCTTTTTTTTTTTTTTTTTTTTTTCCTCGATGTTCAAGAGTGTTTTGCAAGTTTTCCACCTCGAGACAGGGGCACTGGTTTTTAAATCCTTGCAAATGACTTTGAGGGTAGTGATGATCGATGGTGATGATCTCAGCAATGGCCCCAACAAGTTTAATAATAGTGATGCAAAAAGCGAGGGGGAAAAAAAAGACAAAACAAAAACAAAACAAAACAAAACAGTCCTTGGACTTTGGAAAGTGCCCACGATACAGACCAGTACTAATGAGAGCACTATTTGCCACAAAAACACAAACTCGTTTTATTGCCTTTCCACTTACGAGTTATTGTACAGCTGCCACGAAATCTAGAACTTGTTGAGTTAGAAGTCTTTGCCTGACAAAATCACTACCCAAATGTCAACAGTCGATAAAAGAGAGCCAAATTCCTTTTTGCTACCTCTAAGGCCTCTTTTTCCAATTTCTGTCGGTGTGGGAAGAATATTTTCCTCTAATATCAAACATTGCAACTACAGTAAAAACCCGCGTGTAAGAATGTCTGGCAAGACAGGTTCTTAAAATGTCTTCAATGAAAATGCCATTAAATAGTTATAGTGTACAAAATCAAAATCTAGAACCTGTTGAGTTAGAAGTCTTAAAATATCTTAAATGAAAGTGCCATTAAATAATTATACAGTACAAAATCGAAATCTAGAACTTGTTGAGTTAGAAGTCTTTGCCTGACAAAAACCCTACCCAAATGTCAACAGTTGATAGAAGAGAGCCAATTTCCTTTTTGCTTCTTCTAAGACCTCTTCTTCCAATTTCTGTCGGTGTCGGAAGAATATTTTCCTCTAATTTCAAACATTGCAACTACAGTAGAAACCCGCGTGTAAGAATGTCTGGCAAAACAGGTTCTTAAAATATCGTCAATGAAAATGCCATTAAATAATGATACTGTACCATACAATGTGTACTGAACAATGTACTTAATTGTACAGTTTAGAAGTTTACAGCCAGGAGGGCATTTTTTTTTTTTTCTTTTTTTAAACTTGCTTTGATACATGACTGGGAGCCATGAATACAGTGGGAGAACTGTATTGTTTTTTTACACATGTTTTACAGAAGTATCAGATGTATAGAAAACATTTGTTTTATGGTTAGAGACATATTTTGCTACGACATTGTTGAATCGTTATTCAGAATGACTCTTCTTATAAGAGCCATGCGGGTTTTGCTGAATAAACAGGTTCTGACATTTTTGGGTATCGACATCCAAAATTTCTGCCAAAAAAGGCTCTTAATTACTAGGTTCTTACACGCGGGTTTTAGCTGTATTCCAAAAACACTTGAACTTCAATTGCAGTTTTTTGTTTTGTTTTTTTTTTCTTTCCTTCTTTCTCTTTTTGTGTGTCTGGTTTTTGTTTGTTTTCAGAACCTTGTGAATTTCGAATCGGCTTTTTTTTTTTTCTTTTCTTTTTCCTTTTTTTTTTTTTAAAACCTGAAACGTTTGCACTTGCGAGAGTCATTGCCCGGCAAAAACGCGACTCGAATGTCGGCACTTGACGAGCAAAAGACACAGCAGAAACATTCTTGTTTACAGCCTAGCCGCCAAGCGGTCTACAGTTCGCTCCTGTCGGTGTTCGAACACAGTGTCTTTTTTTACTCTCCGATCGAACCCTTTACACCCTGACGACGACGGTATCCGAATCTCTCTATACGTTTCTTTTGGCACCGGCAAGGAGAATCGGTTTCCCTAGCAGAGTTAGTTTTCAGGGTTGGCAATCGTTTCCTACCTTCTCGTGATGTTCTCGAATGACTCGGCTCTACCACCGTGGGGAGAAATCGGATGCTCGTCGCTCTCGGGGTTGGAAAGGGTTCGAATGTGCGCGGTCTGCTGAGGTCGGCTCTCAGGTGGCAGTCTGCTCAGAAAAGCAGCCAGCGAAGACCTGGGCGAGAATTCTCTGTTGCTCCTCGGGGTCGTCCGGCTGCAAATACCACAACCATCTCTGGTCCTCGCCACGAACACATCTTCGAAGGAGAAAGACCAGGGCGGCCAGCTGGCTCTGGCGGTCCTCGTGGTGACCGATGGCCGTGCCCAGCTTGGACAGGTGACTCCAGACATCTCCCCAGCCTCTCTCGAGTTGCAAGTGCTTCAGCCGCGGACACAGCATGCAGAGGAAACCCGCGTTGGCCACGCTTCGAAGCTTGGTCGAGGAACAGCCAAGAAGCTCTCGCAATGCGTTGACAAGGGACGGCCTTCTCTCCTCGGGGGTTTGGCCAGAGTTCAGCAGACGTGCGATGGAGGGCGCAAGTTCCAGCATGGCAGCCAAGCGCTGGTTGCGCTTCAGGCCGAGTCCCACTAGTGTGGGTCGGTCCAATTTGTTCATGAACTGGCACACGAGGCAGTCCTGGTTTAAGCACTGTTCCGCGACTCGCTCGACGTCCCCGCCTTCCTCGTCGCACAGACAGTACGGGCAGTTTTGATCTTCTTCGCCTTGCGAGGGGCGCACTGCCGGTTCTCCCAGGCACGTGCAGTTTCGTTTGGAAGTGGTCCACAACGAGCAGACTTTGGCTGCGACCGTCTGATCGCGTACCTCTCGGTAGCTCTCCTCTGCCGTACTCTGCCTCTCCTCCTTGGCGGCTCGTGCGACCTACGGCAGGAGAAAGAGAGAAACGAAATGAAAACATGGGTCCATCTAGTCTCCCAGTGACTCGGTCTAGCCACAAACCCCCTCTAGACCCAAGATCTCGCCCATAAATTCTCCTTACTCTCTGACGTACAGTTCCCCATCACAAATTTGGTGTCGTGTGTCATATCATGATTCCTTCAGTGACTCGTTTCTTTTATTCTCATTACAGCTTACCGGTGTGGGGTCACAGGGCTGGTTGGCTCTCAAGAACCGTTCAAGCCTGTCCAGGGATTCCTCACTGGGAAGGCGCGAAGCACGGATTCCTGGCAGGGCTAGCAGGGCTCGTCGAGGATCTCCTGCAGGGGGCGGCGGAGGGCTGGCCTCTCCTGGCTCTTGGCCGCTGACGCGCGAGGTGCTCGTCTCCTGGGGGAGCACGGTCCGCCGCCGAGCCGTCGGTCTCCTACTCTGTCGATAGCCGGAGCTGCCGCTCTGCGGGCCTTGCCGGCTCTGCCGGCCTCGCCGGCTCTGCCGCTGCGGCTCTGTTCCTGGCCCTGGCCCAGCCCCGACGCCGAGCTCTTCGATGACAGTGGTGGTAGACACAAAGCGCCGAAGCAGACTCTCCATGTGCTGCCTGACGGCGGTGTCGTGCCCCTCTGTACCCGGTCCGCCCGGCGGCAAGGTCTGCGATTCTCCAGCAGTGTCCCAGCCCACCGACAATTGGGACTCTGTGCCAGAACTGCTTCCTGCCTCGTCTTCCTCTGACGTTGGTGGAGACTGGAGCAGGAGTTGCTGCCAGCGATCTGTGGAGGTCCTCCTCAGGCCTTGTGCCTGCTCAGCCGTCAGTGCTGTTAGGGTCAAGAAGTCTATGCCGAATCGCGTCATCAGATCGACCAGGCGGGCCGGTTTGTCGCGTCTGCCAGCGTGTTTTATCGCACTGGTGCGAGCCAACATCAGTTCGGATGTGGTCAGCCCCAGCCCCTCGATCATCGTTCGCGAAGTGAAGGCAGCTATGTCTCCTGCAAGATTGAAGCAAGAAAAAGAATGAAAAATGAAAATCAAAGCAAGACGCAACGAGACGAGAGAGAGAGAGAGAGAGAGAGAGAGAGAGAGAGAGAGAGAGAGAAAAAAAAACAACAGAAAAAAAAAACAAAAACAAAAAACAGAAAAATCGAAAAAACCGCGGGAAAAACACACAGAAAAACGTAAAAACCACGGGAAAAGAAAAGAAAAACAAAAAAAGAAACCAGAAAAGAGAGACAGACGAACAAGCAAGAGGGCTTCTCTTTTTACAGGGGCCCTGTATAAGAAAACCATCAGAGATGGAGAGACTGATTGTGGACTGTTTTTGTTTGTCTCACCTGTAGACATGCTACGCACTGCCTGATTGGAGATGCGCGCTGCAACCACAACGTTTCCTGGCAGCAGACCCCCGTGAGAGTGGGCTATCAGCCGACGTGGGAAGCCGTGCGTGAATTGCGCGGAGATGTCGCTCCAGTGAGGGGCCCGGAGGTGCATGACGTTGCCGAAATCGTCCACGCGCAGATCTTCCAAATGACGGTCGAACCACTCGTTCCCCGTTCTCATTTTATCGCTCAGGGCATGGCCCGCCTGGTGGAACATGGTCTCTTTGGAGAGCTCGCCCCTCATCTCCTGGCTTCTGTCGGTGGAGCGCGGCTGTTGCTCGCACCATTCTTCTCGGCTGGCCACGTAGCGGGCGCAATAGTCCCGGCACTGGTCTAGGTCTCCGAATTGGACCTGTTCGTCAACATCCTCTGGGAAAAGCCCCCGTGGCAGCCTTAAGCTGTCGAAGAGGAACAGCTGGAAGTTGAATGCCGTGGGTTCTTCTGGAGATACGGCAAGACCAACTGGGAAGTACGGTCCGATCAGCCGGCTGGTAGACGGGCGTTCCTGCCTTGCTCTAATGCTGTTGTCGAGGGCCATGTGGGTGGCCGGTGAATCCCCCTCCACGATCGAACTGTCGTCAAGAAACTCTTGGCTGTGGGTGAGAATAAACAAAAAAGACATTGAAAAGACATCAGCGCTAGGGTACCCCGCTGGTGACTATTGTTAGTAGATTCTTAGTTGCTTGTCTCGTTTTTGTGTTTCCTTCGGGCTTTTTTAATACGCTGTCGGTCGTTCGCACGCGTAACGAGTCTCTCCTTGTTGAAAATCCATGAACCCTTCCGCTCCCACGATGTCTGTCTGCTCAACAATTCTCACGGCGTCGGCGCGGCCAGCAGAAAATGTCTACTCTTAGATCGATGTTAGAATGACGTGGCTGATCCACAGATTGTTATTAGGAACCGTCACTAGTACTGTTGTTGCTATCACCATCGTCACTGGAGTGAAAGGGTTCATTCTAACTCCAGAAACGCAGTGGGTTTCTGTGAGCGTCAAGTTTATCGAGCCAAGTTAGCCTTCAAATGCCTCGGACATCCCTCGCTAGCAACTAAACGACTGCCTGAATTAGCCCTTGGACTCTCCCAGAGGTGATTTGCATTGAACTTCTCCCTATAGTATCCCATACATTTATCCCGTTAACCCAGCTGGTGAGAATACTGCAATGAATTAAGGTTGGGTTCCCTTGATTGAGCGCCAAATTCTCGTCACCAATTGACAAGGAAATGTGTCGCAGCTAGAGGGGAGAATTAACAATCAGATCTGGAGAGTCCAAGGGTTGGGGTGCATTTCTGCGGTGACAGTTCATAAATAAAAGTTCTGACGTATCACAAACTGAAATACAGGGATGTGAATACTCTAACTTCTAGTGGCGAGTCAAACTGGTCGGCGACAGGACCGACTGACCCGGTGACTAAGGGGCCGACCATTTAACTTCTGAGCTGGGGGGAGATTTTTGAAAACAAATTTCCTGCAAGCGCTTGTTGGAATAAAGAAAAAAGACATTTCATGCAGCCCAAATGTAACAGAAAAAAATGTAGCCAAAAATCGGGAAAAAAACAAAACAAAAAAACGCTATCCTGCACAGCAGATTGCTTGAAAAAAAGGGGGAAAAAAAAAATTCTTGATGACCCCGCCCCCCTCAACAGTTAAATGGTCGGCCCCTAAAGGTGTCATGAACGAACAGGGCTGGGTTGTTCAAAGGCGGGTTACAATAACCAAGGATTAGTTTGAAATTTGATTTCAGATCTGAAAGCTTTCAAAAGAAAACTTCCGTTTAATTCCATTTGTCTACAGTTTGATAATTGAATGCTCTAATAAAATGGGAAAAATCAGCCCGAAACCACTTTTGAACAGAGAAATATAGAAACTCGGATTAAATTTTAAACCTGGGTTAGCACTAATCAGCCTTCGAACAACTGGGCCCAGTTCTTCACCAACGCGTCATTACCGCCAAATTCGCTCCACTGTTGTCGAATGGCGCTTTGTGTCGATGGAATTGCGCATTAAAAAAAATTATTTCAAATGGTAAAATGTACCTTGCTTCTCCCATGACATCATCATCTGGCCCCTCCTTGTCACTATCGCGCCGAGTCGCACGGCCGCTGCTGTAAGAGAAGACAGGAGTGCTGTTTGAGATCGACCTACATCATATTTTGATGTTCCACTCGTCTCCAGTGCCGAATTAAATTTGGTAAGCAAATCAAAGGAGTCGGTGCCGTGCCGGGAATCAAAAGCGAGAGCCATCGAGTCGTTGAAAAGAAAAACAACACAACAAAACAAAACAAAAATGTTTGAAAAATGAGATAAGAAAAAAAAAAAAAAGAAAAGGTGATTTGGAATTGAAATGCTTTTGATTTCAGTTTTTGCCCTTGCCTCCGCTTCTCCCTTGAGCACAAGTCATCCGAGAATTAAGTTAAGATCGGCACAAACACGCCAATTACCACGGATTAATACAGAACGTTTTAAGAATTGCCATTTGAATGGAATCAGGCTAAGTAACAATCTACATCCTATGTTTTCATTGATTTTATATCATTATTGTAAACGATCTTTACTCTCTGTAACGTTCGTCGTGTATTTTAACGAGCGAACTAAAGACACATCAACATCAACATTACCATTACAATTACAATGACAATTAATGGCACAAGAAGAAAATCGAGGCTGAATCCTAACCTTGTGGCCTCGGTAGCTTCTGTCTGCAGGAAATCGGCGCCGGAGTAGGTGGCTCTTTGGCTTCTTGGAGTCGCAGACGCACTTTCGCCCCTCGATGTCTTTGTCCGTTTGCTTCTTGGGGGCATGTGGAAATCTTCTTGCTCCCTTGGAGCGCACTTGGCAATATGAACTCTTGATCGCGCAGCTTATTGACCTCACTCGGAGCGTACGATCTCTCGTAGTCGAGAACACAATTATTTGCACTACGCGACAGTGAGCGTGCAAGGTATTTACAGTCCTTCACCTGTCGCGCATAACTGTATCGCGTGTCGAATGACAGGAAACGAGCTCAGATATGCGGAAGGAAGCAAATGCGCTCTTAGCTGGAAAGGAAACACGGTCTCAAAACAAAAGCAAACGCGCCATTGGCACCGGAAGACAGATTCTCCCCCGGTGTTTCTTCCAGTTTCGTTTGTGTTTTCTGCCTGCCTGCCTGCCTGCCTGCCTGCCTGCCTGCCTGCCTGCCTGCCTGCCTGTTTTGTTTGTCTGTTTGTTTGTTTGTTTGTTTGTTTTGTTGGTTTGTTTTTCTTTCTTTGAAACCCAGGTCTGTTCCCCTCTTTTAATTTCCTTTTAAACGCAGCTTCTTTGGTTGTGTTTACTTCACTTTTGAAACTCGATCCGATTAATTTTAAAACAGGAAGGCCAATATGCGCTCTTGGACAGGCAGGAAGTGAAAAGAAAAATAGCAGGATCTGCATTTCAAAATGAATCTGCCGTATTTACCTAGTTACAAATGTGTTCTTAGTAGCGTAGATGTAGATGTTACGCTCAACTCGAAGCGTCTGTCTAAAAATTGCTGCAGGACATAAACTTCCGCGTACAAACAATTAAACCACAAACAGGAAGCCAATACGGTCTTCAATAGGAAGTGAACGTGGCCGCTTGTTATTCATTCATTTTTTTGTTTGTTTTTTTTTTTTGTTCTCTTCAAAAGGCAACCTTTTCAAGGAGATTTAGGAGGTCAGAGGTCAGGTTTTCTCGTACATTCTCTGTCGAGTTTCGATGAATGTTGGACCTCACGGGATCAAGTTGAAACCTGGACACATCTCTCTGGTTATATTCGGGCTAAAGAAATCATTTCGGTAGTATATTACAAAGCTAAGATACTGCGGCATGTAGGAAAAATAAATTCCCATAGCTGCCTTTGAAGCTTTTTTCTTTTTTTTTTTTTTCCCTTCTCCTTCTTAATCTTCTTCTTCAAGTTCGACACTGGCAGAATTAGAATGCACGATTTCAACAAAAATGCGGGAAACTACATGTATAGTTGATGCTTAAGAATTCATATCTCTCGTTAGCAAGTCAAGGCTAGAGAAGTGATGTTGGTACAATTAAAAAGCTAAAAGAATTCTACCTGTAGAAAAAGGTTATTTGAAAAGGCTGCTTTGAAAGGATTCATTTGTTTTTAAGACATCCTTGAAGTTCATGAATGGCAACGCTATTTAATGGAAACGGCGCAGAAACGTCATTTATGCTCGATGCGAGAAAACTCACATCTCTCGTTATATCGAGGCTAGAGAAACGATTTCCATATCCTTACAAAGCTAAATTAGTGCTGCACTTAGGAAAAATACATTGCAACGCTCGCGTTGGATCAGTCACATCAAAAACGGGCCATTTCAAAGACCACGGGACATTTGCAGGCTAGAGTCGGGTCGGGGAGCGGGGAGGAGGTGGGGCGACTGGTAACCAGCCAGACCACCAACCCCTTCACGCTACATGAAGCTGATTGTTAAGTGGTGAGGTTCACCGTGCTTTGCTTGCTCTAAGAAATTTAATTTGCTTCGGGCCAAGGTTAGCGTTCTCTGTCTCCGCTCAAGCTCCCGCATCCAGAACGACCAGGGGGGACAAAACACGCACGCACGGTGGAGGAACTCCTCCAGGCCCTCGCGCGGTGGCTGACTTGGTGAGTGCCATTAGATTGCCACTGAAAGCCCCATTAGTGTGATTTAAAGAAAGCCTTGGGCCCCTCTCGCTATATGCGCATTCCATTCCATTCCATTCCATTCCATTCCATTCCATTCCGTCGTGTATGGAAAGCCATACTGGACAAAAGTGGGCGAGAATAGTTTTGTTGGCCGAGAAATCATTTTGTCACGCGATCAAGAAAAACATTTCAGTGCCCGGTGATCGACCCCATTTAATATGGCCTTTCATAATTATAGTACCTGTCCAATCGATCTACGCACTGCTCGCAAAGAGCAATAGATATAGCTTCCCCCGCGGATTCATGAAAACTACTTTTACAGCAACAAATTAAATACCAAACTGGAGAGCCAACTCGAGAGCCAGTTCAAATCCTGCAAGCCTAGTTACTCTTCATTCAAGGCTCACTGATTCAGAAATTCTCAAAATGCATTGACCAAATCGCTTTTGGCACAACCTCTACTCCAACCAATAAATGTATCGATGAATTGATATATTGTTAACGTTCACTTTATTAGCTGTCATCGTGATTGGTCTCCCCTAGACCTTTCATTTGCATAATTATTATTGATATCATTGTATTTATTCATACAGTCATTTCATGATAATGTCTTTATTTATGCATTATCTGTATTTATAACCATTTTATATTAGGATATATTTTTAAATGTAAGTGTATTATAGTCTACTAAGTAGATAGCAGGTCCACATCAGCAACTGATGCCATCTACTCAACCTGCTTTAACAAATCAAGAATGTATGTCTGTGTGTAACCAATTTTTTATCATATTTCATTCTCATTGCATTGCTTGCTCACCAACTCCAAATCCTCTTCAGCCCTAATTGAAACCCACAACTCCATCAAAAAACTGCATGTCTTATGTGACCATGCCTAGCTGCTAAAGATACTCCTTGTTATACAGCTAGGCTATCCTTAAAAATTCATCCATAAACAGAGCAGTTCTTAACTCCATTCTGCTGCTGGCTAACCCATAGCCCAGAAACTATCACAAGGCTTCTCCGGTCAGTGGTCTTAGGCCACAAATAGTCTGCAAGTAGGTCTATTTCCACTGCAAATTCAACCTTTCATCTATAATTATCATCACAGTGACCCTCACTCCTCCTCCATAAATGCTAAAACCAAAGCAATCCTCTAATATTTTGGACGCGCGAGCACAAAGAGCGCCGCCCTGCGATACTCACAAACAGTCTCCGACCTGTCCTCGTGCCTTCTCAGGCGCGTCCTGCCCAAAACCCTCTGCCAACCCCTTACTCTTTCCATCTCTATATTCTTATAAGCAATTCCCACTCCCTAAGGCCTGGGACCAAAGCAATCCTCTAATATTTTGGACGCGCGAGCACAAAGAGCCCCTCCCTGCGATACTCACAAACAGTCTCCGACCTGTCCTCGTGCCTTCTCAGGCGCGTCCTGCCCAAAACCCTCTGCCAACCCCTTACTCTTTCCATCTCTATATTCTTATAAGCAATTCCCACTCCCTAAGGCCTGGGACCAAAGCAATCCTCTAATATTTTGGACGCGCGAGCACAAAGAGCCCCTCCCTGCGATACTCACAAACAGTCTCCGACCTGTCCTCGTGCCTTCTCAGGCGCGTCCTGCCCAAAACCCTCTGCCAACCCCTTACTCTTTCCATCTCTATATTCTTATAAGCAATTCCCACTCCCTAAGGCCTGGGACCAAAGCAATACTCTAATATTTTGGACGCGCGAGCACAAAGAGCCCCTCCCTGCGATACTCACAAACAGTCTCCGACCTGTCCTCGTGCCTTCTCAGGCGCGTCCTGCCCAAAACCCTCTGCCAACCCCTTACTCTTTCCATCTCTATATTCTTATAAGCAATTCCCACTCCCTAAGGCCTGGGACCAAAGCAATACTCTAATATTTTGGACGCGCGAGCACAAAGAGCCCCTCCCTGCGATACTCACAAACAGTCTCCGACCTGTCCTCGTGCCTTCTCAGGCGCGTCCTGCCCAAAACCTTCTGCAAACCCCTTACTCTTTCCATCTCTATATTCTTATAAGCAATTCCCACTCCCTAAGGCCTGGGACCAAAGCAATACTCTAATATTTTGGACGCGCGAGCACAAAGAGCCCCTCCCTGCGATACTCACAAACAGTCTCCGACCTGTCCTCGTGCCTTCTCAGGCGCGTCCTGCCCAAAACCCTCTGCCAACCCCTTACTCTTTCCATCTCTATATTCTTATAAGCAATTCCCACTCCCTAAGGCCTGGGACCAAAGCAATCCTCTAATATTTTGGACGTGCGAGCACAAAGAGCGCCGCCCTGCGATACTCACAAACAGTCTCCGACCTGTCCTCGTGCCTTCTCAGGCCCGTCCTGCCCAAAACCCTCTGCCAACCCCTTACTCTTTCCATCTCTATATTCTTATAAGCAATTCCCACTCCCTCAGGCCTGGGACCAAAGCAATCCTCTAATATTTTGGACGCGCGAGCACAAAGAGCCCATCCCTGCGATACTCACAAACAGTCTCCGACCTGTCCTCGTGCCTTCTCAGCCGCGTCCTGCTAAAAACCCTCTGCCAACCCCTTACTCTTTCCATCTCTATATTCTTATAAGCAATTCCCACTCCCTAAGGCCTGGGACCAAAGCAATACTCTAATATTTTGGACGCGCGAGCACAAAGAGCGCCGCCCTGCGATACTCACAAACAGTCTCCGACCTGTCCTCGTGCCTTCTCAGGCCCGTCCTGCCCAAAACCCTCTGCCAACCCCTTACTCTTTCCATCTCTATATTCTTATAAGCAATTCCCACTCCCTCAGGCCTGGGACCAAAGCAATCCTCTAATATTTTGGACGCGCGAGCACAAAGAGCCCATCCCTGCAATACTCACAAACAGTCTCCGACCTGTCCTCGTGCCTTCTCAGCCGCGTCCTGCCCAAAACCCTCTGCCAACCCCTACTCTTTCCATCTCTATATTCTTATAAGCAATTCCCACTCCCTCAGGCCTGGGACCAAAGCAATCCTCTAATATTTTGGACGCGCGAGCACAAAGAGCCCCTCCCTGGGATACCTACAGACAGTCTGCGGTATCTCCTGGCATCTCGCCAGATGAGTCCTGGCAAAAAACCTGTATCCTATTCTGTTCTGTCCTAACATACCAAACTGCTACTGTGTCACTGCCGAGATGCCCTTGGTGATTCTCCCTACTCTGTTTATTTTTCATGTAACAATGATTGTTTTTTTTTAATTATGTCAAAGGGTACAAATAAAGTTGTTGGTGCTTGATATTGTAAGGAGGATTTCTGCCTTGGTCGCCTCTGGGAGTTAGAGGGTTCACCATGTTATCACATTCTATATGACATGAATTATCTGGTACATCTTTCATCTTTCATTTTTTTTTGTTTACAGGACTTTATTTCAGAGGACCAGAATCAGAAGTTATTACAAGAGCATGAAGGTATGCATAATACTGAATTAGTGGAATTATATCTCTTGAGTTTTCCCAAAATTCCCAGTAATTCTTAAGCCTTTCACTGCCAAGATCTCATTAGTAATTCTTCTTTCTGTCTGCCATACAATCTTTTTCATGTAAGTTTGGAAAATTTGCTATTGGATCCACTAAAAATCCCCTTGACTTGCCTGCTTCAAATGGACTTGATATCATGAGCAGGAAATTCTGTCTTGGTCACTCATGGCAGTGAAATGGTTGATAAATTTCAGTTTGCGGGATCTACAAGAACACTGAAACAGTATACAGTAACATAAAAATATGCTGCTTGACAAATGACATTTGAATTGTAACACATCCAAAGAAGTTACAACCACATTAAATGAACTCAAAGCCTGACCCTGGAAGGAAAGGCTTAAATACCACTTGTATTATCTTACATCCATGATTAAATGACTCATTGATTGGTATTCATGGCAACACACATAATTCAAGCAAGTCATTGTATTTCATGGAAAAGCCAATTGACAGATTCTATTTACATTTGTGTCAAATCCATTTGGATGATTTATTTGGACTATTTTCAATGAGTGGCCATAATGGAGGATAATTGTTTTAAAGTTTTTTTTCTAGTCAGTCAAAACTATTTGACATGTAAAACTGAGTTGAGCATATAAATCAATTTCACTGACCACTTGAATTCTTACTTGGGGGTTAGTGATGCCTATATTTATTTCATACTAGTTGCCTCCAAGTTTTCCTAAGCTTCCCAGTCATTGTTAACACTTTCACCAAGATAGCATTAGCAGTTCTCCTTACTGTCTGCCATACAATTCTTCTCTAAGTTGGAGAATTTGGTATTGGATCAACTAAAAATTCTCTTGTGGATATTTTGTAAGGAAAGATTGAAATGACTTATGTGGAACCCGACCTTAATCACTCCATGCCTAAAACTATTTCCTTATTTTTTGGTACAGTGTGAACTCAGGATAATCCCCTAACAGATTTTTCCTTCATTCTCCGCCTCACATGTGTGCTTCATATGGAATTCATCCTGTGAGAAGAGAATTTCCTTGTCACTCATGGCTGTGAAAGGGTTAATTATCTCTCAATATTAACAGCTGCCAAGGCCGCCTGCTGTTTGCATTGCGTTGCCATTGGTTTTTTGTAATCGGATGCTTTGGCGTCTTGGCGTCTTGCTTCGCGTCAACAGATTTCGTGTGGCTTTCAGTTTTGTCCACTTTGCACTAAACCTTGCGTTCAAGCTTCACCGATAGGTAAGTACCTTTTTCTCATTTTGTGTAGGCAGTGTCAGATTTATAGTTAGGGGCGGAAGATTGCCGTGAAGATTATTTCGGCTAAGGCGGTGAACTGATTTATAATAACCTAACTGGAAACGTGCTTAACACTCGAGTGAACGCCCTCCGTTTAGCTTGAAGAGCCTCGAGAACAAACTCTTAGGCTTCAAAGGAGATCGAACGTTTGGAGCAGTTAATTTATTTATCACGAGTATATCTGCGTTACTTTTCTAATGTACATTTTGTCGTTGCATTTCTGTTGTCATGGGGCTGACTGTATAATCGCACCCTTGAGCCAGTGTTTAGGCCGTTTACTTTGAAGAGCCTCGAGGCTGTTCGTCAGCAAGTGAGAAACTATAACTTAGATTTAAAAGGACGTGGCATATAGGCGTACTTTTTTAGCACGTTGTTCTGCTTCATTTTTTTTTATCATTACATGTTGGCGTTGCATTTTTGTAAACATGGGGCTAGCTGGTGTAATCGGAGCCTTGAGCGTCCCTAACGCCACCGCGGTTTAGGCGTTTAGCTGGAAGAGCCGAGAAGCTGTTTGTCAATCGGCTCCTTTTCCTTGAGTGAGAAACTGCGGCACACTGCGTTGGTGGGGGGGTCGTGTGAGGCCGTTGCTATGAAATGAATGCTTTGCTTGGAACGGAGCCTCTAATTGATCTTTCGGGAAAAATAGGGTTTGGAAAAAGAGCGACAGAGTCTAGTTTGGAACCTTTCTCAAGATAATTTTGGCTGCAAATTGCGTAGGAGACGTTAAGTAACATGGTAACCACCATTTTGATGTCCAATTGAGTCATGCGCAAAATGAATAGCTCGTGGACTAGTGTTGATGAACCGAGGCAACCATTTGCGTTCAAAATGTCGGAAACTCAATTTGGCCTTCAAAGCTTTGACGCTTGTGAGTTGACGGGATCTCCTTCAGTTTAGTTTCGCCTTGAATACGGGGTTCAAGAGAGTTGACGAGGCATTTGAAGCCGTCCAAAGAAACTGTTTCCCTAGGTGTAATCGTCCTTTTCATTACACTACTTGACACATACCCTGTTAATGAATGTACTTTCCCACTTAGCTAAAGCACCGCACTGAAGTTCATTTACAAAATGGCAGAGGGTCTTCCAAAGTTCCAGGTTGTTGAGTACGACGCCACGTCAAGTTCAGAGGAACTGCCGTCAGACAACGAGGCTGGGTGTTCCTATGTCATCTCCTCGCGCCACCTGAGCCCTCCGCGAGTTCCGCAGAGCTACAACAGCGACAAAGGAGGTGCTAACACCGCACTATATCAACGCGCAAGTAGTGGTAGCGACTGGAGGGACAGTTTCTCCTCTGAGAGCGACACCTCCCCTGAGTTGCCGCCGCCACCACCGCCGCCTAGTCTCAACCCGCCAAGACCACCACCAGAAAAGCGACGAAAACTGGTCAAAAAACGTCACCGCCGCTATAGAGGAGAGAGGCCCTCTCCTTCCCGTAAACTAGCAATGACAAATTATGCGGAAACTGCGGATCAGCCTGCGCCAGTCTGTCAGCAAGAAACACAGCCTCAACGCCCCCCTGATAGGGAAGTGGTCCCGGACGCTCTTGCATGCCAGCCCGGACCTCCGAGTACCGGAAGGTCGCGAAAATATGCAGTGGGCGAATCGGAAATGCCCAACGATCTAAAAGAGTTCCTGCGAAAGGTTGACCATTTTTTCACCCGCAAACACTCACTCGCGCGTCAAGGCATGTACGTGTCAGAAACAACAATGGTGAAAAGCCTTGAAAGGATCTACGGTGAGTTTTATAGTTCGTGAAAACAATACAAACAAACAAACAAGGCAAACAAACGGAGGCCTTTTATTGATGACGGCACTAACCCAAATTTCCCTTAAAATCTTCAGGCTTTCTGGGCTATTGCAAGAGCCGCGGGGAATATCTGTCGCGCAGACTCTTTGAAAAGCGCTCCTTGATCGAGTCATATTTGGACTATCTTAGGGTAGGTGTATGTAGGTGTATGATAAATACTTTGTAGACATAAAGAGCAGCAGAACACCAGGTGAGCTCTCGCACAACAGAAAGAAAAAAATTAGAGAGAGCAAGCACCTGGAAAACAAACTCAGAGCAGCGGTCTCAGCTGTTGCCTTTCCTTTTTCAACAGGATGAGAGAGGTCTTTCGCCAGCAACTATATCTAACCACGCTTCCTCGCTTCTGTACCCGCTGAAGTACATACACCGCCGACAGGCCCCAGATTTCAAAAACGTAGAACTCATTCAACAGCTGCGCAAGATGGCCACTCTTCTTCAGAGACAAGGAGAGCTCGAGCGGCCAAGAACGCAACAGGAACTGGCGGCCCTCAATCGTTGGATTTCATGGTAAGCAAGCGAGTGTCTTTTTTTTTTCTTTTTTTTTTTTTCCGTGTCTCGCCTGGGGTTGACATCTGTCCTTGTTTTTTTTGCTCGATAGGGAGGATGTTCTTAAGGCGCTCGCCCTTCAGCGCGAGAAATTCGAGGCTTGCCTGGTTAGGAAAGCAAAAGCACGCGAAGCCAGTGACTTGGTATTGTTATCGCTGTACGTCCACATTCCGCCAAGTCGTTGCCTAGAGATACGGACTCTGGAGGTAATGAAACAAGAAGAAATCACAGGCCTATTCCAGGCCGCAAGCTTCAGAGAGCGAAACATTCTCCTCTTGAACACAGACCGCTCAGCGACGCTGCATCTCCAACGCTACAAAACTTGGCGTCACCACGGGCACGAAGAAATTCCAATTCAGGTTAGTGGCGAGTTTCTTCTTTGATAACTTAAGTACCTTTTAAGAATCACGCGAGGCTGCCAAAGTCTTAATTGCCTAAGTTGTATCGACAGACAGACAGACAGACAGACCGATAGACAAGTTGCATGAAGAAAAACATGCGAGGGAGCAGTTCATCTAATGTTCTCCTCTCTTGTTTTCCACCTTAGGCGAACAGCGAATTGGCCAGACTGTTGCACAACTTTGTCAAAGATTTCCGACCATTGCTGTCCGACCCTTCACAGAACAGCACGCTACTCGTGGTGAGTTCACCGCACTGCACTGCTTTATAGCTATTCATACCGTAATCGTTTCTCTCTTGTTTCTGTGCTGTTTTTGTCGTTTCAACAATCCTAGGAATGACAGCAGTAACGATAATACCTCTTTGTTGCCTGCAGAATGCCAATGGCCAGCCCTTCACTAGTAGTTCGTATACGTCTCACATCAGAGGACTCTTACAGAGGTTGACTGGCCGTGCGGTCTCAGTCAACGGCCTTCGCTCCGCATTTCTGACCTGGGCGCTCAACCGGGGTGATTGCGATGAGCAAATGAAAGACAGCCTAGCCAAGGCCCTCAGACACACTCGGAGAGAGGCTGAAGAGACGTACGACCGGCGCACTGCTGCCGAAAGGCTGAACTTAGCGCTTGACTTAGCACGTGGGCAGGCGGAGGAGAGCCTCTTGCCAAAAACACTGGAGGCTCCACAGGACAGTGAACAGCACGAAGCGGACGACATTCGGCCAGGACAATTTGTAGCACTGGTAGAGCCGGAAAGCACGCTCCAGGCTCCCAGAATACTGCTTGGGAGAGTACAAACCATACTGGAGAATAGAACGGCTTCGTTGCTTTGGTACGAGGCGGATGCTTCGGGTAGTTATTCGCTCGCACTGGACGGGTCGTTCTGGACAGAGAGTCTGGATGCATTGGTGCCTGTCCGGGTCCAGAATTCCAAAAAGCCACAAGCGTATAGACTCAAGGAGACAACGAGGTCCATTCACAAGAAAGTTCATGATTCCTAGCCCGGAAAAAGAAAATAAAAACAAAAATAAGAGACGATAGACGATGCATGTTGTACTAGTTTCTAGTAGTTTGGTTTTTGTTCGCTCTACTCACTCTAATTAGCCCGTTTGACCGGCAGATTGGAAACCTTACCAAGCTAAATCAGCGGTATATCTGTAAGCCAAGCGTGCCGGTTCATGGCAAAATTGAAGATTAATTTTCGGATTAACAGGAGTGTGGCGTTTACAATATACGTTTCTGTTTTTCTTTTTTTTATGTTGTTGTTGTTGTTGTTTGTTTTCCAATCAATACGCTCAAGAGAGTATTACCGTTACACCATAGATTAGTCATAGCTAGGGGAAACCCCACGCTAAGATGATGAATTTGAGCAAGTTTTGCACACCATCTATTTGGGTAAGCGCAAGTGCTTGGTACTAAGTAATTTTAACATGAACACGCTTTCTAAGAGCACTAAACCGAAAGAGATATCTTAATCTGATCCATTCAGAGGGTTTTAATCGCTTGGTATTCGAGGCAACGTATATAGCTGAAACAAAAGTTAGTTGCTTATATCATGTCCACTCGAATTTTGCCACTTCAAATACAAGTGGAAGTATTGCAGCGGAAATTGCTGACCAATTGCATGTTTTTAGCCTTGTGTACGATCCACATTGTAGCCCCATTCCTGATGCAATGGACGTTAGAGATTCTAAAAAGTTTGACGCGATTTCTTTTCCAAATGCGTTAAAGAACGCAAACTGGCTTCCCGTGTAAATAATAATAATGATACAAATGAGAGTGTGTCGAGATTCCTTCGCATTTTCAACAGAATTAGCAATGGGCATGCATCTTTGAAAATTAACAAAACTAAGAAAAAGTCGGCATTTAAACCCTGGGTAACTGGAGGTTTAAGGAAATCAATTAAAATTCATAATCAGCTTTGTAAGAGAATGAACATGATAAATACAAACTTTATCATCGCAACAAAATAGTGGCCATTAACAAAATATATCGCGCACTTTATGATAATAATAGGTAGTTGAAGATTCCACGAACTCTCAGAAAATGTGCGATAACACGAATGTCACCAAACACAAGTTGCAAGTAAACGACAAAAACTTTGAACGGCCGTTCTCAATATCAAAAGCGATCAAGAAGTACTTCTGCAATGTTTCCGCCGAACTTGCATCTCAACTTGCTTGCCAAATTAAATCGCCGCTCCCCTTCTTACGAGCACAGGGGAACCCTAACATTGAGACTCGTTCCGCTTTATCAGAGTAAATTAAGCTTAATGCGTATTAGGACGATGAACAATTATATGACTCGGATAAAGACCCTAGATTACTGGACAAGTGGCTAATGCATTAAGGTAATATTGCAAGCCAATGGTACAAAAGCAACGGTATGATTGTCAATCCCAAAAAAAAACCAAACCAGCATAATAGGAAAGTTACATCATGTATCCTCTTTTCCACTACAAAAATCAATTGACTTGTTTGGAATTTCTGTGGATGACACACTTTGCTTTGATGAAAACGTCTTTGACGCAGTTAACCATTCCATTCTGGCTTTCCAAACGATCTTTCTGGGTGGAATTTTAGTATCCTAACCCTAACCCGGCTTTTGTCAACCTAGGGTTCGGCTTAGGGATGAACCCTAACCCTAACCCTCACCCTAGCCTAAAACTTGCCTATTTCTACCAAAAGTCTGCCCAGGGGATAAGTCATGACGTCCTGACAGCGTGACATTAATGACGTCACAACCACTTCAAATGTCACCCAACACGCGTCACAGACATACACGCGTATAGAGAAAAGACCAAAGAAACAAAAACAACAGAACAAAAACACAAAAAAAGCACAATAGTGCGCCGTAATACCCATCCCGCTGGACTACAAGCTCAGTGAGTTTCAGCCTCCCTGCTCACGTATCCCATCTTTCCCAGGGCTCTCAACATGCCACCAGCGCGCGTTTTCTCGGATTTTGCGGGCATGCCACGCGGCCGTGCCTATTGTTTGAGACGAGCGCTTTGTGCGCCGTAATACCCATCCCGCTGGACTACAAGCTCAGTGAGTTTCAGTCTCCCTGCCCACGTATCCCATCTTTGCCAGGGCTCTCAACATGCCACCAGCGCGCGTTTTCTCGGATTTTGCGGGCACGCCACGCGGCCGTGCCTATTGTTTGAGACGCGCGCTTTGTGCGCCGTAATACCCATCCCGCTGGACTACAAGCTCAGTGAGTTTCAGCCTCCCTGCCCACGTATCCCATCTTTGCCAGGGCTCTCAACATGCCACCAGACAGGAACATTTTGATATGTATAAAACTCAATAGGTTAAGAAACCCCTTAAGATACAGCAGTCAGTTACGGTTGCAATCTAGGGCTAGGGTTAGGCTAGGGGTTAGGGTTGCAATCTAGGGCTAGGGTTGCAATCTAGGGTTAGGGTTGCAATCTAGGGCTAGGGTTGCAATCTAGGGTTAGGGTTAGGCTAGGGGTTAGGGTTAGCATCTTCACGTCTAGGGGAATCGCCCTAGAATTAACTCAGTCCTGCCCAAATCTGGCATGTGGATTGTAAAGTGCATGATCTTTTATGGGGAAAAGTATCAGCTCAATCCATGGCGAAGCATGCATTTTTGAACGAAGCAAAAAGGTGCGGTATAGGTATAACACCCACACAAGACTTGAACTTGTAACTCCACCTTGAAACTAGGGCTTGATCTCAATCCTGCTAAAAGCTTTATTCCTGGGAGTTGAGCTCTGAAATTTTCACAGGATTCTTATGGCGTTCTCTCCATCTCGTGGAGCAAGTTTGATGTCAATCCGTGTCATACTTTTCATTTTAGGTGCATTTTGTCTTCAGATGTCCATCCGCCACAAAGAGTTAGTGCTAGGCTTACCATGTTTCTAAGGTCTTGCCACGCATCATTTCATCGAATCACAGCATGTGATACACTGTTAGGAAGGTCTCGTCGAGAAGAACATCTTCACGTGTTTCAATCTACTGAGCCTAATAATGCGCATGCGTTGGAGAAGGTAAAAAGTCGAAAAAAAGGGGCATTTTGACAGTTCCGTTTGAAAGGCTACGAAAACCATGAAAACCTCCCGAAACTGACAGAAGAGGACATTGAAATGATTGTTCATTCTATTGACAGTCGTGTGGTTTAATGGGTGTAGAAAATGATCCATTGGAGAATTTTCTACGAATTTTCTTGTTTGACGGGGTGAAATAAGTACGCTTTGCAGACCTATCTTTCTTAGCTTTCAAAATTCGTAGAAAAATCAATTTTCATCCGTTTCTCGTTAAACTTACATCGATGCAATTAGCTTTGAAAGTACTTTCCACTAGAGTTATAAAAAGAGATGAAAGTTGGCGTCTCCACACTCTGTCAAAGTTGAAACTTTTTCTCACTTTTACCCCGACCTATTAAAAATGGAAAAATTGCTCTGCTCACAGTATTTTCAACGTCAGTGGTCATTAAACAGCAGGAAAAAGAGAAAAAGGAGGAAAAAGGAAGAGAACAAAAGAAAAAAGAAACAGACAAAAAAGGGGAACTCCGGTATCGAACCCCGGACCGTCAGATTCTCGGTAATCTGCCCGCGGCGGTCATGGAGGGTCAAGAGTTCAATACCGGCCGGTGCGCCACTAAACTCTTTTTTGCTTTTTTTGCTTTTTTCCTCCTTTTTCTTCTTTTACCCCTCCTATTTTCATGCACTTTAGCTGCCGAGCATGGTTTTTCTCTTTATTTTTGAAAATAACCATCTTACCGATTTTCACTTGTACATGTACAAGTAAACAAACAAAATGGCGGACTGCACAATGCGATCGTAGTTTTGCTTTTATCGCCTAAGCCAAGGCCTAAGCCAGCCCACGGACACCCGAAATCAGCTTGCCTCTCCACGCTCTATGTATTGGCCCAGTTTTTTTGCAAAGAAAACGCTTCCTTTGCCAAACAAACGCAAAACCGAACCGGACCACGTGGTGGCAGCCATTCGCAAGTTGCCATCCTAGTTTTCTGCTTTTAGGCCTGAGCAGAAGCCCAAGGCAGCCCACGGACACCCGAAGTCAGCTTAAGAGTCCATTCTGTACCTAGCGGCCCATTCTATTTGCACTTTCAAGCCGTTCCTTTGGCCAACAGACGCACAACATGCTGCCAGCTCATTTGCATAATGCCAAAATCATTTGGCGAGGAGAGGTAGCCCTTCTTGCAAGCTACAACAACTACTAAGTCCCCGAAGCAACTCGCAAATCCCAAGCCCAGCTACTCGCCCGACTCGCATTCCACCCACAAAGCCCAAATCTCAACGCATTTTATTTTTTATTACATTTCAACATCACATCACAGCAGAGTTGCTTCAAGAGTCTTAGCGGCTGTTCGCTCGGGTTCTAATCCACTAGACTGAAACTTGGCCCCTGGCCGAGATACCCCTTCCATTCTTTGAAGAGCTCCTAAGGGCTTTACGGAACCTAGAGGCTTCATGATGCCTCCTCGGTCTCACCAAGCCAACCCAGCGGGAACCCAAGCCAAGTGAACCCAAGCCTCAACCGCTCCTTACCCAGCCCAGGCCCAGGCCCCCCTCTTCAAAATTCTCACCAAGGCCAGCTGAAAAATGCCCACCAGGGCAAATGAACATTTCTGCCGAGGGCAACTGAACACTGCCGAGGGAAAATCAACAACACTGTTCCTTCTATCCTTTTTCCTGCTCTAAAAGACCTTTTGCTGTTGATTTTCTCTAACGCTCGCCTCCGTTCATTAGTTATGACTTCATTCCTATGGAGACTTTGCACCTTGACAGCTTTGCAAGGCCTACACTACTTGCATGGTAGGCTATTGCCTTTTATTTCAATTAACCCTTACCTGACGCTTAAGACTGCTCTTAAAGCAAGATATAGAGTTAGGGTTAGTTAGAAAAACAGCTAGGGTAACCTAAAACCTGGGTTTGACCCGGTTAAATCTTTGAAATTGCTCACTCTTTAGACAGGGATTCTAAGGGTGAATCTTTCAAATTGCTAACCCCTCAAAGGGTGATTTTTCCAAATCTCTCACCCTTCTAAGGGTGAATCTCTCAAATTGCTAACCCTTCAAAGGGTGAATTTTTCAAATCTCTCACCCTTCTAAGGGTGAATCTCTCTAACCCTTTACCCTTCTAATGGTGAATCTCTGAAAAACCCTAACCCTAACACCTAGCTAGCCCTCACCCCTAACTCAAACCCTAACCCTAACCCTAAACCCTAACCCCTAACCCTAACCCTAACCCTAACCTAAACCCTAACCCTAAACCCTAACCCTAACCCTAACCTTACGGTTAGGGTTAGGGTTAGGGTTAGGTTAGGGTTAGGGTTAGGGTTAGGGTTAGGGTTAGGGTTAGGGTTAGGGTTAGGGTTAGGGTTAGGTTCGCTTATCATTTGCCCTCGTAAGAAATGTTCAATTTTGCTCGGTAATGTTCAGTTCCCCTCGCTTGATGTTCATTTTCCCTCTGTTGATG